>NW_026729060.1:92500-112500 GCF_030272615.1 Cryptomeria japonica | reverse complement strand
TCACCGTGCACCTTGGCCAACGTGCGCGACTCGACCGAGCGCGCACTGGCCGAGGTGCACACCGATTTCACCTGGGTGCGCGCGCAGCACCTCGGGCGCACCGGGGTGCGCGCACAACGCCCGGGTTGCACCGTGGCCTGTGTGCTCGGGGCGCCTCGGGTGCGCGCTCGGTGTCGCCCCCGCGCGCGCGGTAGTGCGGGCAGCGCACCCCGGCCCGGCCCGGCCCCGACGAGAACGCAAACGGGCAAAAGGTTTATTCAAATAGCATTGCGACGCCCGGCGAAAAACTAAAAAAGGGTGCAACACCGGGACTTCCCGGGAGGTCACCCATCCCAGTACTACTCCGGCCCAAGCGCGCTTAACTGCGGAGTTCTGATGGGATCCGGTGCACTAACGCTGGTATGATCGCACCCGTTATGAGCTTGTCGCAGTGTGTACTTAGCAAACCGCGACCCACGTGCGAATCCACCCCGGCCACCCACCCCCGTCGAGGTGCACACCCTCCCTCGCGAAGTGCGCCCCGTTCGCCAAGTGTGAGCCCTGCCCGGGTGCGCGCACCTTGCTAGGGCGTCGGGTGTGCACCCGGCCCGGCCTACGTGCGTGCACCTGGACGGGGCGTCGTGTGCGTGCAGTGTCCCGTCTGCAACGCGGTGCCCACACACCACCTCGGGCGCAACGACCTGCGCTCACATGTGGGCCGAGTGCACCTTGGTGCATGTTCGGGGCGCCTCGGGTGCACGCTCGATCTTGCCCCGGTGCACCAAGGCGCTCGGTTTGCCCCGGGTGCGCACTTGGTGCAAGGTGGGCACCCAAAATAGGGATCAAGCACCAAAACACAAGTTTCGGGATGCAAAATGGGACCCAAGGACCACAAATGCGTTCCAAGACCCATGATGGGTCCACGAGAACAAAAATGTGTTCCGAGACTTAATAAACAAATATTGGGTTTTAGGAGAAGAAACATGCTCTGATGCCCAAAACGAGAATCGACCCCGAAAAGGCCACAGGCCAAAAGTGGGATGCGAGACAAAAAAAAATGGGACCCGAGGACCAAAATTGGGTTCCCAGGTCGAAGACAGGGCAACCGGACAAGAAACGACCTCTAAGGCTCGAAATGAGTCCCGACGACTAAAACTTGACAAGAAGCACCCATCAGGCACCCAACTCGACACCCATGGGATGCCGACCCACCCGGGCTTCCACCTAGCACACCTTGGCACCCACCCACCCTCGCACCCAACCTCGCACCCAACTTAGCACCTTTGAACCCACATTGGCACTCACCCTGACCCTGGCACCTTGGAACCCACATTGGCACTCACCTTGACCCTGGCACCCACCTTTGCACTCACCTTGGGACCCACCCTGGCTCCCACCTCGGCACCCACCCAGACACCCACCTTGGTTCCTTGGCACCCACCTTGGATCCTTGGCACCCACCCCGACACCCACCTTGGCACGCAACTTGGCTACTTGCCACCCACCTTGGCTCCTTGACGCCCACCCCGACAACCACCCCGTGACCTACCCTGGCTAGGGTTGGTGCACACCCACCCTGGTGCCCACCTTGGCACCCACCCCATGACCCACCTTGGCACGCACCTTAGTACCCACCCCGTTACCCACCCTAGGACCCACCCCGTGACCCACCTTGGCCAGGGTGGGTGCCTTGGTGCGCACAACTTGCCTGGGCTGCACACCAGGGCGGGCTCAAGATGGCACCCGCGTTCCGTTTTTTTCACTATCTTTCAAAACGGAAATTTTAAAATCTCGTTTTTTTTTTTTTTTTGCCTTTTCTGGAAATTAGTGAAGGCAGCGCATCAAAGGTGCGCAATGCTGGTGCGAACCCGGGAGCGCTCCGATGTGTGCTCCAAGGTGCGGCGTGCACGAAGTCCGAGCCCGGCTTGCCCCGGGTGCGCACCTCGCGTGCACCTTCGCCGGGGTGAGCACCTTGGCTGGGTTGCGCGCCCTGGTGCGCACCAAGGAGCGCTCTGAAGTGTGCTCCAAGGTGCGGCGTGCACGAAGTCGGAGCTCGGTTTGCCCCGGGTGTGCACCTCGGGTGCGCACCTCGCGTGCACCTTCGCTGCGGTGGGCACCTTGGCTGGGTTGCGCGCCTTGGTGGGCACCATGCAGTGCACGAAGTCGGAGCCCGGTTTGCCCCGGGCGCGCACCTCCGCCAGGGTGGGCACCTTGGTGCGCACAACTTGCCTGGGCTGCGCACCAGGAAGGGCTCAAGATGGCACCCGCGTTCCGTTTTTTTCACTATCTTTCAGAACGGAAATTTTAAAATATCGTTTTTTTTTGCCTTTTCTGGAAATTAGTGAAGGCAGCGCATCAAAGGTGCGCAACGCTGGTGCGAACCTGGGAGCGCTCCGATGTGTGCTCCAAGGTGCGGCGTGCACGAAGTCGGAGCCCGGTTTGCCCCGGGTGCGCCCTGGTGGGCACCATGGTGCGCACCAAGGAGCGCTCCGAAGTGTGCTCCAAGGTGCGGCCTGCACGAAGTCGGAGCCCGGTTTGCCCCGGGCGTGCACCGCGGGTGGGCACCTTGGTGCGCATGCCTTGCCTGGGCTGCGCACCAGGGCGGGCTCAAGATGGCACCCGCGTTCCGTTTTTTTCACTATCTTTCAAAACGGAAATTTTAAAATCTCATTTTTTTTTGCCTTTTCTGGAAATTAGTGAAGGCAGCGCATCAAAGGTGCGCACCTCGCTGCCCACCACGGTGCGCAACGCCGGTGGGCACCCGGGAGTGCTTCGAAGTGTGCTCCAAGGTGCTGCGTGCACGTTGTCGGAGCCCGGTTTGCCCCGGGTGCGCACCTCGCGTGCACCTTCGTCGGGGTGGGCACCTTGGCTGGGTTTGCCCCGGCTGCGCTCCGAAGCGGGGTTATTGGAGCGCCGCCTCTTTTTTTGTCGGAGCGTTTGGTGGGGTTTCTCGCATTGGCTCTTCCCAGGCCCGGTTGCCACCCTGGCGCGCACGAAGTCGGAAGTAGGGTTAATTGCCCGGGTGCGCACCTTTGCCAGGGTGGGCACCTTACCTGGGCTGTGCACCAGGGCGGGCTCAAGATGGCACCCGCGTTCCGTTTTTTTCACTATCTTTCAAAACGGAAATTTTAAAATCTCCTCTTTTTTTTGCCTTTTCTGGAAATTAGTGAAGGCAGCGCATCAAAGGTGCGCACCTCGCTGCCCACCTTGGTGTGCTCTGAGGTGCGCACCCGGGAGCGCTACGAAGTGTGCTCCAAGGTGCGGCGTGCACGTTGTCGGAGCCCGGTTTGCCCCGGGTGCGCACCTCGCCTGCACCTTGGCCGGGGTGGGCACCCTGGCTGGGTTTGCCCAGGGTGCGCTCCGAAGCGGGGTTACTGGAGCGCCCCCTCTTTTTTTGTCAGAGCGTTTGGTGGGGTTTCTCGCATTGGCTCTTCCCAGGCCCGGTTGTTGGGTGCGCTCCCACCCTGGCGCGCGCGAAGTTGGAAGTTGGGTTAATTGCCCGGGCGCGCACCTTCGCCAGGGTGGGCACCTTGGTGCGCACACCTTGGCTGGGCTGCGCACCAGGGCGGGCTCAAGATGGCACCAGCATTCCCTTTTTCTCACTATCTTTCAAAACGGAAATTTTAAAATCTCGTTTTTTTTTGCCTTTTATGGAAATTAGTGAAGGCATCGCATCAAAGGTGCGCACCTCGCTGCCCACCTTGGTGTGCTCCGAGGTGCCCACCACGGTGCGCTCCGAGGTGCCCACCACGGTGCGCAACGCCGGTGCGAACCCGGGAGCGCCCCGATGTGTGCTCCAAGGTGCGGCGTGCACGAAGCCGGACCCCGGTTTGCCCCGGGTGCGCACCTCGCGTGCACCTTGGTGCGCACACCTTGGCTGGGTTGCGCGGCCTGGTGGGCACCATGGTGCGCACCAAGGAGCGCTCCAAAGTGTGCTCCAAGGTGCGGCGTGCACGAAGTCCTAGCCCGGTTTGCCCCGGGTGCGCACCTTCGCCGCGGTGGGCACCATGGCGTGCACGAAGTCGGAGCCCGGTTTGCCCCGGGTGCGCACCTCGCGTGCACCTTCGCCGGGGTGGGCACCTCGGCTGGGTTGCGCGCCCTGGTGCGCACCAAGGAGCGCTCCGAAGTGTGCTCCAAGGTGCGGCGTGCACGAAGTCGGAGCCTGGTTTGCCCCGGGTGCGCACCTTCGCCGCGGTGGGCACCCTGGTGCGCACCATGGCGTGCACGAAGTCGGAGCCCGGTTTGCCCCGGGTGCGCACCTCGCGTGCACCTTCGGCGGGGTTGCGCGCCCTGGTGCGCACCAAGGAGCGCTCCGAAGTGTGCTCCAAGGTGCGGCGTGCACGAAGTCGGAGCCCGGTTTGCCCCGGGTGCGCACCTCGCGTGCACCTTCGGCGGGGTTGCGCGCCCTGGTGGGCACCATGGTGCGCACCAAGGAGCGCTCCGAAGTGTGCTCCAAGGTGCGGCGTGCACGAAGTCGGAGCCCGGTTTGCCCCGGGTGCGCACCTCGCGTGCACCTTCGCCGCGGTGGGCACCATGGCGTGCACGAAGTCGGAGCCCGGTTTGCCCCGGGTGCGCACCTCGCGTGCACCTTCGCCGGGGTGGGCACCTCGGCTGGGTTGCGCGCCCTGGTGCGCACCAAGGAGCGCTCCGAAGTGTGCTCCAAGGTGCGGCGTGCACGAAGTCGGAGCCCGGTTTGCCCCGGGTGCGCACCTCGCGTGCACCTTGGCGCGGTGGGCACCATGGCGTGCACGAAGTCGGAGCCCGGTTTGCCCCGGGTGCGCACCCCGCGTGCACCTTCGCCGGGGTGGGCACCTCGGCTGGGTTGCGCGCCCTGGTGCGCACCAAGGAGCGCTCCGAAGTGTGCTCCAAGGTGCGGCGTGCACGAAGTCGGAGCCCGGTTTGCCCCGGGTGCGCACCTCGCGTGCACCTTCGCCGCGGTGGGCACCTTGGCTGGGTTGGGCACCATTGAGCGCTCCGAAGTGTGCTCCAAGGTGCGCACCATGGCCCTCCAAGGTGCGCAGCATGGCGTGCACGAAGTCGGAGCCCGGTTTGCCCCGGGTGCGCACCTCGCGTGCACCTTCGCCAGGGTGGGCACCTCGGTGCGCACACCTTCTCAATGTTTTCTTGCCTTTTCTGGAAATTGGTGAAGGCAGCGCATCAAAGGTGCGCACCTCGGTGTGCTCCGAGGTGCGAACCCGAGAGCGCTCCGAGGTGCCCACGAAGTCGAAAGTCGGGTTAATTGCATTGTTTTCCCCGGGTGCGCTCCGAGGTGCGCAACATCGGTGCGCACCAAGGAGGGCTCCGAAGTGTGCTCCAAGGTGCGCACGATTCGGAGCTCGGTTTGCCCGGGGTGCGCACACCTTGGCTGGGTTGCGCACCCTTTGTGCGCTCCAAGGTGCGCACGAAGTCGGAGCTCGGTTTGCCCCGGGTGCGCACCTTCGCCAGGGTGCGCACCTTGATGCGCACGCCTTGGCTGGGCTGCGCACCTTGGTGGGCGCCATGGTGCGCACCTTTCGTGCGCTCCAAGGTGCGCACGAAGTCGGAGCTCGGTTTGCCCCGGGTGCGCACCTTGGTGGGCGCCATGGTGCACTCCGAGGTGCCCAAGATTGGTGCGCACCAAGGAGCGCTCCGAAGTGCGCTCCAAGGTGCGCAGGTGCGCGCGAAGTCGAAAGTTGGGTTAATTGTCCGGTTTGCCTCGGGTGCGCACCTTGCGTGCACCTTCGCCAGGGTGGGCGCCTTGGTGCGCACACCTTGGCTGGGCTGCGCACCCGGGCGCGCACACCTTGGCACCCGCGTTTCCTTCATTTTAAATTTTTTTTTTTTACAATCTCTCAAGTGGGAAATTCTATAATCTCAACTTTTTTTGCCTTTTCAGGAAACTTTTGAATGGAGCGCATCATTGGTGCGCTCCGAAGTGTGCTCCAAGGTGCGCACCTCTGGTGTGCTCCAAAGCTCTCTCCAGCTGCGTGCACCTGCCCCGGCCGCGCACCCGGCCCCGCCCAGCTTCGCTCACCTGTCCCGGGCGTCTGGTGCGGAACCTTAGAGTAAGAAACATCACCGTGCACCTTGGCCAACGTGCGCGACTCGACCGAGCGCGCACTGGCCGAGGTGCACACCGATTTCACCTGGGTGCGCGCGCAGCACCTCGGGCGCACCGGGGTGCGCGCACAACGCCCGGGTTGCACCGTGGCCTGTGTGCTCGGGGCACCTCGGGTGCGCGCTCGGTGTCGCCCCCCGCGCGCGCGGTAGTGCGGGCAGCGCACCCCGGCCCGGCCCGGCCCCGACGAGAACGCAAACGGGCAAAAGGTTTATTCAAATAGCATTGCGACGCCCGGCGAAAAACTAAGAAAGGGTGCAACACCGGGACTTCCCGGGAGGTCACCCATCCCAGTACTACTCCGGCCCAAGCGCGCTTAACTGCGGAGTTCTGATGGGATCCGGTGCACTAACGCTGGTATGATCGCACCCGTTATGAGCTTGTCGCAGTGTGTACTTAGCAAACCGCGACCCACGTGCGAATCCACCCCGGCCACCCACCCCCGTCGAGGTGCACACCCTCCCTCGCGAAGTGCGCCCCGTTCGCCAAGTGTGAGCCCTGCCCGGGTGCGCGCACCTTGCTAGGGCGTCGGGTGTGCACCCGGCCCGGCCTACGTGCGTGCACCTGGACGGGGCGTCGTGTGCGTGCAGTGTCCCGTCTGCAACGCGGTGCCCACACACCACCTCGGGCGCAACGACCTGCGCTCACATGTGGGCCGAGTGCACCTTGGTGCATGTTCGGGGCGCCTCGGGTGCACGCTCGATCTTGCCCCGGTGCACCAAGGCGCTCGGTTTGCCCCGGGTGCGCACTTGGTGCAAGGTGGGCACCCAAAATAGGGATCAAGCACCAAAACACAAGTTTCGGGATGCAAAATGGGACCCAAGGACCACAAATGCGTTCCAAGACCCATGATGGGTCCACGAGAACAAAAATGTGTTCCGAGACTTAATAAACAAATATTGGGTTTTAGGAGAAGAAACATGCTCTGATGCCCAAAACGAGAATCGACCCCGAAAAGGCCACAGGCCAAAAGTGGGATGCGAGACAAAAAAAAATGGGACCCGAGGACCAAAATTGGGTTCCCAGGTCGAAGACAGGGCAACCGGACAAGAAACGACCTCTAAGGCTCGAAATGAGTCCCGACGACTAAAACTTGACAAGAAGCACCCATCAGGCACCCAACTCGACACCCATGGGATGCCGACCCACCCGGGCCTCCACCTAGCACACCTTGGCACCCACCCACCCTCGCACCCAACCTCGCACCCAACTTAGCACCTTTGAACCCACATTGGCACTCACCCTGACCCTGGCACCTTGGAACCCACATTGGCACTCACCTTGACCCTGGCACCCACCTTTGCACTCACCTTGGGACCCACCCTGGCTCCCACCTCGGCACCCACCCAGACACCCACCTTGGTTCCTTGGCACCCACCTTGGATCCTTGGCACCCACCCCGACACCCACCTTGGCACGCAACTTGGCTACTTGCCACCCACCTTGGCTCCTTGACGCCCACCCCGACAACCACCCCGTGACCTACCCTGGCTAGGGTTGGTGCACACCCACCCTGGTGCCCACCTTGGCACCCACCCCATGACCCACCTTGGCACGCACCTTAGTACCCACCCTGTTACCCACCCTAGGACCCACCCCGTGACCCACCTTGGCCAGGGTGGGTGCACCCACCCTGGTGCCCACCTTGGCACCCACCCATCCTAGCACCCAGCCTGTGACCGGGCTTGGAACCCAACCTTGCACCCGTCTTGGCCAGTGTGGGTGCGCACCCATCCTGGCACCCACGTTGTGACACACCCTTTAACCCACGCACCCTAGCAGCCACGTTGGCACCCACCTTGGAACACAACCTAGCAACTTGGCACCCACCCCGTGACCCACCTTGGCATCCACCATAGCAGTCGCCCACTTGGCACCCACCTTGGAACCCAAGTTGGCACCCACCTCGGCACCCACCTTGACACTTGTGGACCCACCTTGCCACTCACCCTAGCATCGACCCATCCTAGCACCCATTCTGGCACCTTTGCACCCTAGCACTCACCCATCCTAGCACCTAACCTGTGACCCACCTTGACACTCACCCTCGCACCCACCTTGGAACCCAACCTAGCACCCACCCACCCTGACACCAACCCTAGCACCTACCCACCCTTGCACCCACCCTGTGACCCATCTTGGCACCCACCCATCCTACCACTCAACCTATCACCCACCTTCTCACCCACCTTGGCATCCACCTTAGCACCCACCCACACTGGCACCTTGGCACCCACCTCGGGCAAGGTGGGTGCACACCCACCCTGACACCCAATTTAGAACCAACCGAGCATGTTACCCACCTTGGCACCCACATTGCAGCCCACCCTAGTACCCACCCTATGACCCACATTGGCATCCACACCCTAGCACCCAGGCACCTCGACACCCGCCTTGACACGCACCCTAGCACTAAACCTGTGACCCACCTTGGAACTCACCCTAGAACCCACCCACCCTGTGAACCACCTTGGCATCCACCTTAGCACCCACCCACCTTGGCACCCACTCTAGCACTCACCCATCCTAACACCCAACTTGTTACCCACCTTGGCACCCGCCCTCGCGTCCACCTTGAAACCCACCCTAGCACCCACCCACGCAGGAGCCCACCTTGGCACCCAACCTAACACCCACGCATCCTGGCACCCAACTTGTGACCCACCTTGGAACCCACCCTAGTACCCACCTTTGAACCCACTATATCACCAACCCACCTTGGCACCCACCCTATGACCCTCTTTGGAATCCACCCTAGCACGCACCCACCCTGGCACCCACCATGGAGCGCACCCTAGCACCCACCCACCTCGGCACGCACCTCAACACCCACCTTGGTGTGCGCACTGCGCCAACCTCTCAAAGACCCTATGTGGTGCGCTCCAAAGTGTACACCTTTGGTGCGCTCCAAGGTGCGCACCTTTGGTGCACACCGAGGTGCACACCAAAGTGTGCACCGAGGTGAGCACCAAAGTGCACTCCAAGGTGCACACCAAGGCGTGCACCTTTGGTGCGGTCAATGCAAACGAATTCGGAAGTTGGGGTCGATGTCCTAATCGCTGCTGCAGACTACACGTATGAGAATCGGACAAATAGCTTTATATAGGGGAGGTGTTGCGTTTGATGGGTCGACTCCCCTGGTTGTGTGCACTGCACCAACTTCAAAGACCCTGTCTTGTTTAAGAAGTCAAAAGTTGGGGTGGATGTCCTAATCATTGCTGCAGTCTACGCATGTATGAGAATCAGACAAATAGCTTATATAGGGGAGGTGTTGCATTCGGTGGGTTGACTCCCCTGGTTGTGCGCACTGCGCCAACCTCAAAGACCCCGCATAGCAGAAGAAGTCGGAAGTCGGATTTTGGTGAGCACCAAGGCGTGCACCTTTGGTGCGGTCAACGCAGACGAATTCAGAAGTTGGGGTGGATGTCCTAATCGTTGTTGCAGGCTACACATGTATGAGAATCAGACAAATAGCTTATATAGGGGAGGTGTTGGGTTTGATGGGTCAACTCCCTTGGTTGTGCGCATTACGCCAACCTCAAAGACCTTGTTTTCGTTAAGAAGTCAAAAGTTGGGGTCAATGTCCTAATGGCTCCTGTAGGCTACACATGTATGAGAATCGGACAAATAGCTTATATAGGGGAGGTGTTGGGTTTGATGGGTCGACTCCCCTGGTTGTGCGCATTACGTCAACCTCAAAGACCTTGTTTTCGTTAAGAAGTCAAAAGTTGGGGTCGATGTCCTAATTGCTCCTGTAGACTACACATGTATGAGAATCAGACAAATAGCTTATATAGGGGAGGTGTTGGGTTTGATGGGTTGACTCCCCTAGTTGTTCGCATTACACCAACCTCAAAGACCTTGTTTTCGTTTAGAAGCCGAAAGTTGGGGTCGATGTCCTAATTGCTCCTGCAGGCTACGCATGTATGAGAATCAGACAAATAGCTTATATAGGGGAGGTGTTGGGTTTGATGGGTCGACTCCCCTGGTTGTGCGCATTGCGCCAACCTCAAAGACCCTGCATTGCGGATGAAGTCGAAAGTCAGAGTTTGGTGTGCTACAAGGTGTGGTCGAAGGTGCTCACCTAGGTGTGCACCTTTGGAGCGCAGGAAAAGTGCCCTCCAAAAGTGCGCACCTTTGGAGTGCACAAAAGTGCCCTCCAAAAGTGCGCACCTTTGGAGCGCACAAAAGTGCCCTCCAAAAAGTGCCCTCCAAAAGTGCGCACCTTTGGAGCGCACAAAAGTGCCCTCCAAAAAGTGCCCTCCAAAAGTGCGCACCTTTGGAGTGCAGAAAAGTGCCCTCCAAAAAGTGCCCTCCAAAAGTGTGCACCTTTGGAGTGCACAAAAGTGCCCTCCAAAAGTGCGCACCTTTGGAGCGCAGAAAAGTGCCCTCCAAAAAGTGCCCTCCAAAAGTGCGCACCTTTGGAGCGCAGAAAAGTGCCCTCCAAAAAGTGCCCTCCAAAAGTGCGCACCTTTGGAGCGCAGAAAAGTGCCCTCCAAAAAGTGCCCTCCAAAAGTGCGCACCTTTGGAGCGCAGAAAAGTGCCCTCCAAAAAGTGCCCTCCAAAAGTGCGCACCTTTGGAGCGCACAAAAGTGCCCTCCAAAAAGTGCCCTCCAAAAGTGCGCACCTTTGGAGCGCACAAAAGTGCCCTCCAAAAGTGCGCACCTTTGGAGCGCACAAAAGTGCCCTCCAAAAGTGCGCACTTTTGGTGCGCACCAAGGCGCTGGTTCGGTCGTTGCAGGCGAGTTCGGAAGTTGGGGTCGATGTCCTGAGCGGAGGTGCAAACTACACAGGTGTCGGAATCGGACAAATAGCTTATATAGGGGAGGTGTATGCTTCGATGGGTCGACTCCCCAGGTTGAGCGCACCGCGCCAACCTCAAAGACCCTACGGTATGGATGAAGTCGGAAGTTGGGTCCGATGACCGATTCGATTAGTAGGTATGCTCATGAGGTCGGAATTTGGGTCCGATGACCTGCCATGTGCAGGAAGGCGAATGTTGGCACTGTGCGTTGCAAGGTGCACACCAAGGTGCTGGTGCGGTCTTTTTAGTCGAGTTCGGAAGTTGGGGTCGATGTCCTGATCGGAGGTGCAAGCTACACAGGTGTGGGAATCGGACAAATAGCTTATATAGGGGAGGTGTATGCTTCGTTGGGTCGACTCCCCGGGTTGAGCGCACCGCGCCAACCTCAAAGACCCTACGGTATGGATGAAGTCGGAAGTTGGGTCCGATGACCGATTCGATATGTAGGCATACTCGCGAGGTCGGAATTTGGGTCCGATGACCTGCCATGTGCAGGAAGGCGAATGTTGGCACTGTGCGTTGCAAGGTGCGCACCAAGGCGCTGGTTCGGTCGTTGCAGGCGAGTTCGGAAGTTGGGGTCGATGTCCTGATCGGAGGTGCAAACTACACAGGTGTGGGAATCGGACAAATAGCTTATATAGGGGAGGTGTATGCTTCGTTGGGTCGACTCCCCGGGTTGAGCGCACCGCGCCAACCTCAAAGACCCTACGGTATGGATGAAGTCGGAAGTTGTGTCCGATGACCGATTCGATATGTAGGCATACTCGCGAGGTCGGAATTTGGGTCCGATGACCTGCCATGTGCAGGAAGGCGAATGTTGGGACTGTGCGTCGCAAGGTGCGCACCAAGGCGCTGGTGCCGTCGTTGCAGTCGAGTTCGGAAGTTGGGGTCGATGTCCTGGTCAGAGGTGCAAACTACACAGGTGTGGGAATCGGACAAATAGCTTATATAGGGGAGGTGTATGCTTCGATGGGTCGACTCCCCGGGTTGAGCGCACCGCGCCAACCTCAAAGACCCTACAGTATGGATGAAGTCGGAAGTTGGGTCCGATGACCGATTCGATACGTAGGCATATTGGCGAGGTCTGAATTTGTGTCCGATGACCTGCCATGCGCAGGAAGGCGGAATTTGGGTCCGATGACCGAGTTGATGGCGTGCCATGCGCAGAAAGGCGGAATTTGGGTCCGATGACCGAGTTGATGTTGATGGCCCGCCATGCACAGGAAGGCGGAATTTGGGTCCGATGACCGATTTGAAGGCGTGCCATGCGCAGAAAGGCGGAGTTTGGGTCCGATGACCGAGTTGATATTGATGGCCCGCCATGCGCAGGAAGGCGGAATTTGGGTCCGATGACCTGACATACGCATGGAGTCCGACTCGGGGGCCGATGTTCGATTCGATGACTTGCATTGTGGGTAAAGTCGGAAGTTGTGGTCTTTGACCCGATTCGATGACCAGACTTCGGCTGCTTGAGAATCGGACAAATAACTTATATAGGGGAGGTAGTGTTCTCGAGCATCCTCCCCCCGTGCCCGTTTATGTCGATTGATGCTGGTGCTCGACTGGTTGGAGCGCTCGGATGCAAAAATCTTGCACCAGGATTTATCGATTGTGATGGACACGGCAAGTCTCCTGATTGCTATGCAGGAGCTCATCGTGAATCTCTATGCGGCCTTGGTATGGACTCGACCTGCGGAATGGTTCGGCAATGGTAGTCGCTCCAACACGTCCTTGCAATGGCCACAGAGGTGATTCGACTAGAGCTCCAGTCTAGCTTTTGGGTTGCTTGGCGGACTGGTATAGCCGCGATCGAGTTCCGGCCATGAACGTTTTAGATAGCTCTTGGGCTTTCTGGGACGGAAGTCGGAAGTTTGGGCTGTTGTCCGATTTGATGACCATTCTTCGGATGTGTGAGAATCGGACAAATAACTTATATAGGGGACTGTGTTGTCTCACGCAGCCCCCTCCGTGCCCCTCTATCTCGACCGATGTTGGTGCTTGAAAGGGTTGGGATCGCTCGGATTTATAAACGTGCACCACCATTTGTCGAGTGTGAGGGACGCGGCAGGTCTCCTAAATGCTATACGGGCGCTCTCTGAGAATCTCTATCCGGCCTCGACACAGACTAGTCTTGCTGAATGGTTTGGCACTGGTAGTCGATCCAACACGTCGTTGTTGTGGCCGCCTAGGCGATTCGATTCGAGCCCCCGTCTAGCTTTTGGGTTGCTTGGCGGATTTTGCCCTATCCGCAAGTGAGCTCGGTCCCTAAACGTTCGAGAAACCCGATTGCTATGCGCCGACTCTCTTTCTTGCGAGCCTCCATCTAGCTTTTGGGTCTCTACGGAACGGAAGTCGGAATCTGGGACCGTTGTTTGATTCGACGAGGCAGACTACGGTTGTGCGAGAATCGGACAAATAACTTATATAGGGGAGGTGTTGACTGGAGCATTCTCCCCCGTGCCCCTCTAACTCGACCAATGCTGGCGCTCGAACGGTGGTAGCGCTCGGATTTTCGTTGAGCGCCAGCATTGGTCGATTTAGAGGGGCATGCGAGATTCCCGAATGCTATGCGAGGGCTCTAACGGAAATGTCTATTGGTTTCGGTATGGATGCAATTGCGAGTGGTTCGGCAAAGGTAGTCGTTCCGATGCGTCCATGTCGTGGCCAAATCGATAATTCGATTTGAGCCCTCGTATAGCATTTGGGTCTCTCGATGTGATTCCGCATTCCAGTCCCTTTGGGCACTGCTTGAGCCGCATCCCAGGGGGTTCCCTTCCCAATAATCTGCCTCGCAACCCGATTGCTATGCGGTGAGGCTCCTCGGCCGCCTCGGAACTATCTGTGTATCAGACGCATCGCGGGATAAGGGGTTGGCAACGGTAGTCGCCCCAAGCGCGTCCGATGCTTGGACCATTCCGAGGCGGCCCTGAAGCCTCTTCCGTCTAGCCGTTGGGTCCTTCTCGCCGCATCCCTTGCCTCGCACCCCGATTGCTATGCGGTGAGGCTCCTCGGCCGCCTTGGAACTATCTGTGTATCAGACGCATCGCGGGATAAGGGGTTGTCACTGGTAGTCGCCCCAAGCGCGTCCGATGCTTGGACCATTCCGAGGCGGCCCTGAAGCCTCTTCCGTCTAGCCGTTGGGTCCTTCTCGCCGCATCCCTCGACTCGCACCCCGATTGCTATGCGGTGAGGCTCCTCGGCCGCCTTGGAACTATCTGTGTATCGGACGCGTCGCGGGATAAGGGGTTGTCACTGGTAGTCGCCCCAAGCGCGTCCGATGCTTGGACCATTCCGAGGCGGCCCTGAAGCCTCTTCCGTCTAGCCGTTGGGTCCTTCTCGCCGCATCCCTCGCCTCGCACCCCGATTGCTATGCGGTGAGGCTCCTCGGCCGCCTTGGAACTATCTGTGTATCGGACGCGTCGCGGGATAAGGGGTTGTCACTGGTAGTCGCCCCAAGCGCGTGCGATGCATGGACCATTCCCAGGCGGCCCTGAAGCCTCTTCCGTCTAGCCGTTGGGTCCTTCTCGCCGCATCCCTCGCCTCGCACCCCGATTGCTATGCGGTGAGGCTCCTCGGCCGCCTTGGAACTATCTGTGTATCGGACGCGTCGCGGGATAAGGGGTTGTCACTGGTAGTCGCCCCAAGCGCGTCCGATGCTTGGACCATTCCGAGGCGGCCCTGAAGCCTCTTCCGTCTAGCCGTTGGGTCCTTCTCGCCGCATCCCTCGCCTCGCACCCCGATTGCTATGCGGTGAGGCTCCTCGGCCGCCTTGGAACTATCTGTGTATCGGACGCGTCGCGGGATAAGGGGTTGTCACTGGTAGTCGCCCCAAGCGCGTCCGATGCTTGGACCATTCCGAGGCGGCCCTGAAGCCTCTTCCGTCTAGCCGTTGGGTCCTTCTCGCCGCATCCCTCGCCTCGCACCCCGATTGCTATGCGGTGAGGCTCCTCGGCCGCCTTGGAACTATCTGTGTATCGGACGCGTCGCGGGATAAGGGGTTGTCACTGGTAGTCGCCCCAAGCGCGTCCGATGCTTGGACCATTCCGAGGCGGCCCTGAAGCCTCTTCCGTCTAGCCGTTGGGTCCTTCTCGCCGCATCCCTCGCCTCGCACCCCGATTGCTATGCGGTGAGGCTCCTCGGCCGCCTTGGAACTATCTGTGTATCGGACGCATCGCGGGATAAGGGGTTGTCACTGGTAGTCGCCCCAAGCGCGTCCGATGCTTGGACCATTCCGAGGCGGCCCTGAAGCCTCTTCCGTCTAGCCGTTGGGTCCTTCTCGCCGCATCCCTCGCCTCGCACCCCGATTGCTATGCGGTGAGGCTCCTCGGCCGCCTTGGAACTATCTGTGTATCGGACGCGTCGCGGGATAAGGGGTTGTCACTGGTAGTCGCCCCAAGCGCGTCCGATGCTTGGACCATTCCGAGGCGGCCCTGAAGCCTCTTCCGTCTAGCCGTTGGGTCCTTCTCGC
Organism: Cryptomeria japonica; assembly: GCF_030272615.1. Lineage (NCBI taxonomy): Eukaryota > Viridiplantae > Streptophyta > Pinopsida > Cupressales > Cupressaceae > Cryptomeria > Cryptomeria japonica. The sequence continues at coordinate 97,152 of NW_026729060.1, read as the reverse complement.
CGCATCCCTCGCCTCGCACCCCGATTGCTATGCGGTGAGGCTCCTCGGCCGCCTTGGAACTATCTGTGTATCGGACGCGTCGCGGGATAAGGGGTTGTCACTGGTAGTCGCCCCAAGCGCGTCCGATGCTTGGACCATTCCGAGGCGGACCTGAAGCCTCTTCCGTCTAGCCGTTGGGTCCTTCTCGCCGCATCCCTCGCCTCGCACCCCGATTGCTATGCGGTGAGGCTCCTCGGCCGCCTTGGAACTATCTGTGTATCGGACGCGTCGCGGGATAAGGGGTTGTCACTGGTAGTCGCCCCAAGCGCGTCCGATGCTTGGACCATTCCGAGGCGGCCCTGAAGCCTCTTCCGTCTAGCCGTTGGGTCCTTCTTGCCGCATCCCTCGCCTCGCACCCCGATTGCTATGCGGTGAGGCTCCTCGGCCGCCTTGGAACTATCTGTGTATCGGACGCGTCGCGGGATAAGGGGTTGTCACTGGTAGTCGCCCCAAGCGCGTCCGATGCTTGGACCATTCCGAGGCGGCCCTGAAGCCTCTTCCGTCTAGCCGTTGGGTCCTTCTCGCCGCATCCCTCGCCTCGCACCCCGATTGCTATGCGGTGAGGCTCCTCGGCCGCCTTGGAACTATCTGTGTATCGGACGCATCGCGGGATAAGGGGTTGTCACTGGTAGTCGCCCCAAGCGCGTCCGATGCTTGGACCATTCCGAGGCGGCCCTGAAGCCTCTTCCGTCTAGCCGTTGGGTCCTTCTCGCCGCATCCCTCGCCTCGCACCCCGATTGCTATGCGGTGAGGCTCCTCGGCCGCCTTGGAACTATCTGTGTATCGGACGCGTCGCGGGATAAGGGGTTGTCACTGGTAGTCGCCCCAAGCGCGTCCGATGCTTGGACCATTCCGAGGCGGACCTGAAGCCTCTTCCGTCTAGCCGTTGGGTCCTTCTCGCCGCATCCCTCGCCTCGCACCCCGATTGCTATGCGGTGAGGCTCCTCGGCCGCCTTGGAACTATCTGTGTATCGGACGCGTCGCGGGATAAGGGGTTGTCACTGGTAGTCGCCCCAAGCGCGTCCGATGCTTGGACCATTCCGAGGCGGCCCTGAAGCCTCTTCCGTCTAGCCGTTGGGTCCTTCTCGCCGCATCCCTCGCCTCGCACCCCGATTGCTATGCGGTGAGGCTCCTCGGCCGCCTTGGAACTATCTGTGTATCGGACGCGTCGCGGGATAAGGGGTTGTCACTGGTAGTCGCCCCAAGCGCGTCCGATGCTTGGACCATTCCGAGGCGGACCTGAAGCCTCTTCCCTCTAGCCGTTGGGGCTTTCTCGCCGCATCCCTCGCCTCGCACCCCGATTGCTATTCGGTGAGGCTCCTCGGCCGCCTTGGAACTATCTGTGTATCGGACGCATCGCGGGATAAGGGGTTGGCAGTGGTAGTCGCCCCAAGCGCGTCCGATGCTTGGACCATTCCGAGGCGGCCCTGCAGCCTCTTCCGTCTAGCCGTTGGGGCCATCTCGCTGCATCCCCCACCTCGCACCACGATTGCTATGCGGTGAGGCTCCTTGGCCGCCTCGGAACTATCTGTGTATCGGACGCATCGCGGGATAAGGGGTTGTCACTGGTAGTCGCCCCAAGCGCGTCCGATGCTTGGACTATTCCGAGGCGGCCCTGCAGCCTCTTCCGTCTAGCCGTTGGGGCCATCTCGCCGCATCCCCCAGCTCCTCGGCCGCCTCGGAACTATCTGTGTATCGGACGCATCGCGGGATAAGGGGTTGGCAGTGGTAGTCGCCCCAAGCGCGTTCGATGCTTGGACTATTCCGAGGCGGCCCCGCAGCCTCTTCCGTCTACCCTTTGGGGCCATCTCGCCGCATCCCTCGCCTCGCACCCCGATTGCTATGCGGTGAGGCTCCTCGGCCGCCTGGGAACTATCTTCGTATCGGATGCATCGCGGGATAAGGGGTTGTCACTGGTAGTCGCCCCAAGCGCGTCCGATGCTTGGACTATTCCGAGGCGGCCCTGTGGCCTCTTCCGTCTAGCCGTTGGGGCCATCTCGCCGCATCCCTCACCTCGCACCCCCATTGCTATGCGGTGAGGCTCCTCGGCCGCCTTGGAACTGTCTTCGTATCGGAAGCATCGCGGGATAAGGGGTTGTCACTGGTAGTCGCCCCAAGCGCGTCCGATGCTTGGACTATTCCGAGGCGGCCCTGCAGCCTCTTCCGTCTAGCCGTTGGGGCCATCTCGCCGCATCCCCCACCTCGCACCCGGATTGCTATGCGGTGAGGCTCCTCGGCCGCCTTGGAACTATCTTCGTATCGGACGCATCGCGGGATAAGGGGTTGTCACTGGTAGTCGCCCCAAGCGCGTCCGATGCTTGGACTATTCCGACGCGGCCCTGTGGCCTCTTCCGTCTAGCCGTTGGGGCCATCTCGCCGCATCCCCCACCTCGCACCCCGATTGCTATGCGGTGAGGCTCCTCGGCCGCCTTGGAACCATCTTCGTATCGGACGCATCGCGGGATGAGGGGTTGTCACTGGTAGTCGCCCCAAGCGCGTCCGATGCTTGGACCATTCCGAGGCGGCCCTGAAGCCTCTTCCGTCTAGCCGTTGGGGCCTTCCCGCCCCATCCCTCGCCTCGCACCCCCGATTGCTATGCGGTGAGGCTCCTCGGCCGCCTTGGAACCATCTGTGTATCGGACGCATCGCGGGATAAGGGGTTGGCACTGGTAGTCGCCCCAAGCGCGTCCGATGCTTGGAGCATTCCGAGGTGGCCCTGAAGCCTCTTCCGTCTAGCCGTTGGGGCCTTCCCGCCCCATCCCTCGCCTCGCACCCCGATTGATATGCGGTGAGGCTCCTCGGCCGCCTTGGAACTATCTGTGTATCGGACGCATCGCGGGATAAGGGGTTGGCACTGGTAGTCGTCCCAATCGCGTCCGATGCTTGGACCATTCCGAGGCGGCCCTGCAGCCTCTTCCGTTTAGCCGTCGGGGCCTTCCCGCCGCATCCCTCGCCTCGCATCCCGATTCCTATGCGGTGAGTCTTCTCGGCCGCCGCGGAACTATACCTGTTATTGCTACTGCATCCTTCGGCTGGTAACCTCCTCTGCCGCCTTGGAACGTTCTCTTTGTCGGACGCGTCGCGGGATAAGGGGTTGGCACTGGTAGTCGCCCCAAGCGCGCCCGATGCATAGACCGCTCCGAGTTGACCTTGCTTTCAGCCTCTCACATGCATAGACCTCTCTGAGTCGACCCTGCAGCCTCTCACGTTTAGCCTTTGGAATCTCGCCTCACAACATGATTGCTATCCTTGATGCATCCCTTGCCTCGAGCCCTGATTGCTTTCTTGGCTGCATCCCTCCTCTCCTCACAGCCCGGTTGTCATCACTGCTTCATCCGTCGCTTCATGCATTCTGGCTGCTGGGCCCTTCCCACCGCACACCTCGATTGCTATCTCTTCTGCATCACACACCCCGATTGCTATCTCTGCTACATCCCTCGGCTCTCACTTCTGCATCCTTCGCCTCCCACCTCGATTGCTATCAATGCTGCATCCGTAACCTCACACCCCGATTGCTATGCGGGGAGGCTCCTTGGCCGCCTTGGAAATTTCTGTGTGTCGGACGCACCGCGGGATAAGGGGTTGGCACTGGTAGTCGCCCCAAGTGCGCCCGATTCTTAGACCGCTTCGAGGTGACCTCGTAGCCTCTTTCGTCCAGGCTTCCTGCCTTCAACGCCCTTTTTACACCTCGATTGCTATGCGCGGGCTCGTTGGCGTCTATCACCTCTCTGCGAAGAGTGGCACGATGATTGTTGGGGTAAATCGTAGCAGTCCGATCTCTGGCCTTGGGCCATTGTGAGGGCTGATCGATTTCCTGTGCGCATCTCGTGTTCGCCCAGTAACAGACTCGACGACTTGTAATCGGTCTTGTTCCCGATTGTTCCTGGAGGTAGTCTTCGGAACTCTTGGATTTGACCTGTCACTCGAACTGTCCTCTTCCGAGGATGCTTGTGTGTGTGTGCTTGTGCCATTTCCTTGGCGGTATTAACGAGATATTAAAGAGCGGAGTGAGCGCCTCGCCCAGCTATGTTTGGGGCTCTCACTCCCTTACCCGGTGTGCGACCGCTTTGCACGTAGGTTGCGGAGCATCGCGACTCTTTCGATGTTTGGCGGTTGTCTTCCGGTGATGCGTTGGTCCCGAAGTGCACGTTACTAGCATTTCTGCCATTGTTCTCGATCTTTGGCACGTTCCTTCGTTGCAATTGGATATATATCTCCGTTTATACGCGCAGGCTTCTCCCGCCTATTCAGCGCTGTCCCACTCTCAGCACTCTCGTGGTCTCCTTGGCTTCTCTCTCCCGTGAGCGAGCTCTCTTCTCGAGTCTTTTCCATGTCCCATGGAGGTTGCCTTGCGAAATTCGGGCACACAAACGTGACCGGATAAGAGCGGAATTGCCTATGAGGAGAAGCTCACCTTAGGGAGCAGCAATGCCGAGTGTTTCGACAGAGGGTAGAGGGGGCGTTGTTTGGGCGGTTGCACAAAAGAGTGCTACGGTTGCACTGAAGGTTGCTTCTTCGTCTCCGACGAACTCTTCGAGGCAAAAAAGCTTGTATACGGGGTCGAGGTGGGACTGTTCGTGCGAGTTGCGCCACCAAAAGTGCGTAGGGGGCAT
>NW_026729060.1:62500-82500 GCF_030272615.1 Cryptomeria japonica | reverse complement strand
GAAACTTTTGAATGGAGCGCATCATTGGTGCGCTCCGAAGTGTGCTCCAAGGTGCGCACCTCTGGTGTGCTCCAAAGCTCTCTCTAGCTGCGTGCACCTGCCCCGGCCGCGCACCCGGCCCCGCCCAGCTTCGCTCACCTGTCCCGGGCGTCTGGTGCGGAACCTTAGAGTAAGAAACATCACCGTGCACCTTGGCCAACGTGCGCGACTCGACCGAGCGCGCACTGGCCGAGGTGCACACCGATTTCACCTGGGTGCGCGCGCAGCACCTCGGGCGCACCGGGGTGCGCGCACAACGCCCGGGTTGCACCGTGGCCTGTGTGCTCGGGGCGCCTCGGGTGCGCGCTCGGTGTCGCCCCCGCGCGCGCGGTAGTGCGGGCAGCGCACCCCGGCCCGGCCCGGCCCCGACGAGAACGCAAACGGGCAAAAGGTTTATTCAAATAGCATTGCGACGCCCGGCGAAAAACTAAAAAAGGGTGCAACACCGGGACTTCCCGGGAGGTCACCCATCCCAGTACTACTCCGGCCCAAGCGCGCTTAACTGCGGAGTTCTGATGGGATCCGGTGCACTAACGCTGGTATGATCGCACCCGTTATGAGCTTGTCGCAGTGTGTACTTAGCAAACCGCGACCCACGTGCGAATCCACCCCGGCCACCCACCCCCGTCGAGGTGCACACCCTCCCTCGCGAAGTGCGCCCCGTTCGCCAAGTGTGAGCCCTGCCCGGGTGCGCGCACCTTGCTAGGGCGTCGGGTGTGCACCCGGCCCGGCCTACGTGCGTGCACCTGGACGGGGCGTCGTGTGCGTGCAGTGTCCCGTCTGCAACGCGGTGCCCACACACCACCTCGGGCGCAACGACCTGCGCTCACATGTGGGCCGAGTGCACCTTGGTGCATGTTCGGGGCGCCTCGGGTGCACGCTCGATCTTGCCCCGGTGCACCAAGGCGCTCGGTTTGCCCCGGGTGCGCACTTGGTGCAAGGTGGGCACCCAAAATAGGGATCAAGCACCAAAACACAAGTTTCGGGATGCAAAATGGGACCCAAGGACCACAAATGCGTTCCAAGACCCATGATGGGTCCACGAGAACAAAAATGTGTTCCGAGACTTAATAAACAAATATTGGGTTTTAGGAGAAGAAACATGCTCTGATGCCCAAAACGAGAATCGACCCCGAAAAGGCCACAGGCCAAAAGTGGGATGCGAGACAAAAAAAAATGGGACCCGAGGACCAAAATTGGGTTCCCAGGTCGAAGACAGGGCAACCGGACAAGAAACGACCTCTAAGGCTCGAAATGAGTCCCGACGACTAAAACTTGACAAGAAGCACCCATCAGGCACCCAACTCGACACCCATGGGATGCCGACCCACCCGGGCTTCCACCTAGCACACCTTGGCACCCACCCACCCTCGCACCCAACCTCGCACCCAACTTAGCACCTTTGAACCCACATTGGCACTCACCCTGACCCTGGCACCTTGGAACCCACATTGGCACTCACCTTGACCCTGGCACCCACCTTTGCACTCACCTTGGGACCCACCCTGGCTCCCACCTCGGCACCCACCCAGACACCCACCTTGGTTCCTTGGCACCCACCTTGGATCCTTGGCACCCACCCCGACACCCACCTTGGCACGCAACTTGGCTACTTGCCACCCACCTTGGCTCCTTGACGCCCACCCCGACAACCACCCCGTGACCTACCCTGGCTAGGGTTGGTGCACACCCACCCTGGTGCCCACCTTGGCACCCACCCCATGACCCACCTTGGCACGCACCTTAGTACCCACCCCGTTACCCACCCTAGGACCCACCCCGTGACCCACCTTGGCCAGGGTGGGTGCCTTGGTGCGCACAACTTGCCTGGGCTGCACACCAGGGCGGGCTCAAGATGGCACCCGCGTTCCGTTTTTTTCACTATCTTTCAAAACGGAAATTTTAAAATCTCGTTTTTTTTTTTTTTTTGCCTTTTCTGGAAATTAGTGAAGGCAGCGCATCAAAGGTGCGCAATGCTGGTGCGAACCCGGGAGCGCTCCGATGTGTGCTCCAAGGTGCGGCGTGCACGAAGTCCGAGCCCGGCTTGCCCCGGGTGCGCACCTCGCGTGCACCTTCGCCGGGGTGAGCACCTTGGCTGGGTTGCGCGCCCTGGTGCGCACCAAGGAGCGCTCTGAAGTGTGCTCCAAGGTGCGGCGTGCACGAAGTCGGAGCTCGGTTTGCCCCGGGTGTGCACCTCGGGTGCGCACCTCGCGTGCACCTTCGCTGCGGTGGGCACCTTGGCTGGGTTGCGCGCCTTGGTGGGCACCATGCAGTGCACGAAGTCGGAGCCCGGTTTGCCCCGGGCGCGCACCTCCGCCAGGGTGGGCACCTTGGTGCGCACAACTTGCCTGGGCTGCGCACCAGGAAGGGCTCAAGATGGCACCCGCGTTCCGTTTTTTTCACTATCTTTCAGAACGGAAATTTTAAAATATCGTTTTTTTTTGCCTTTTCTGGAAATTAGTGAAGGCAGCGCATCAAAGGTGCGCAACGCTGGTGCGAACCTGGGAGCGCTCCGATGTGTGCTCCAAGGTGCGGCGTGCACGAAGTCGGAGCCCGGTTTGCCCCGGGTGCGCCCTGGTGGGCACCATGGTGCGCACCAAGGAGCGCTCCGAAGTGTGCTCCAAGGTGCGGCCTGCACGAAGTCGGAGCCCGGTTTGCCCCGGGCGTGCACCGCGGGTGGGCACCTTGGTGCGCATGCCTTGCCTGGGCTGCGCACCAGGGCGGGCTCAAGATGGCACCCGCGTTCCGTTTTTTTCACTATCTTTCAAAACGGAAATTTTAAAATCTCATTTTTTTTTGCCTTTTCTGGAAATTAGTGAAGGCAGCGCATCAAAGGTGCGCACCTCGCTGCCCACCACGGTGCGCAACGCCGGTGGGCACCCGGGAGTGCTTCGAAGTGTGCTCCAAGGTGCTGCGTGCACGTTGTCGGAGCCCGGTTTGCCCCGGGTGCGCACCTCGCGTGCACCTTCGTCGGGGTGGGCACCTTGGCTGGGTTTGCCCCGGCTGCGCTCCGAAGCGGGGTTATTGGAGCGCCGCCTCTTTTTTTGTCGGAGCGTTTGGTGGGGTTTCTCGCATTGGCTCTTCCCAGGCCCGGTTGCCACCCTGGCGCGCACGAAGTCGGAAGTAGGGTTAATTGCCCGGGTGCGCACCTTTGCCAGGGTGGGCACCTTACCTGGGCTGTGCACCAGGGCGGGCTCAAGATGGCACCCGCGTTCCGTTTTTTTCACTATCTTTCAAAACGGAAATTTTAAAATCTCCTCTTTTTTTTGCCTTTTCTGGAAATTAGTGAAGGCAGCGCATCAAAGGTGCGCACCTCGCTGCCCACCTTGGTGTGCTCTGAGGTGCGCACCCGGGAGCGCTACGAAGTGTGCTCCAAGGTGCGGCGTGCACGTTGTCGGAGCCCGGTTTGCCCCGGGTGCGCACCTCGCCTGCACCTTGGCCGGGGTGGGCACCCTGGCTGGGTTTGCCCAGGGTGCGCTCCGAAGCGGGGTTACTGGAGCGCCCCCTCTTTTTTTGTCAGAGCGTTTGGTGGGGTTTCTCGCATTGGCTCTTCCCAGGCCCGGTTGTTGGGTGCGCTCCCACCCTGGCGCGCGCGAAGTTGGAAGTTGGGTTAATTGCCCGGGCGCGCACCTTCGCCAGGGTGGGCACCTTGGTGCGCACACCTTGGCTGGGCTGCGCACCAGGGCGGGCTCAAGATGGCACCAGCATTCCCTTTTTCTCACTATCTTTCAAAACGGAAATTTTAAAATCTCGTTTTTTTTTGCCTTTTATGGAAATTAGTGAAGGCATCGCATCAAAGGTGCGCACCTCGCTGCCCACCTTGGTGTGCTCCGAGGTGCCCACCACGGTGCGCTCCGAGGTGCCCACCACGGTGCGCAACGCCGGTGCGAACCCGGGAGCGCCCCGATGTGTGCTCCAAGGTGCGGCGTGCACGAAGCCGGACCCCGGTTTGCCCCGGGTGCGCACCTCGCGTGCACCTTGGTGCGCACACCTTGGCTGGGTTGCGCGGCCTGGTGGGCACCATGGTGCGCACCAAGGAGCGCTCCAAAGTGTGCTCCAAGGTGCGGCGTGCACGAAGTCCTAGCCCGGTTTGCCCCGGGTGCGCACCTTCGCCGCGGTGGGCACCATGGCGTGCACGAAGTCGGAGCCCGGTTTGCCCCGGGTGCGCACCTCGCGTGCACCTTCGCCGGGGTGGGCACCTCGGCTGGGTTGCGCGCCCTGGTGCGCACCAAGGAGCGCTCCGAAGTGTGCTCCAAGGTGCGGCGTGCACGAAGTCGGAGCCCGGTTTGCCCCGGGTGCGCACCTTCGCCGCGGTGGGCACCCTGGTGCGCACCATGGCGTGCACGAAGTCGGAGCCCGGTTTGCCCCGGGTGCGCACCTCGCGTGCACCTTCGGCGGGGTTGCGCGCCCTGGTGCGCACCAAGGAGCGCTCCGAAGTGTGCTCCAAGGTGCGGCGTGCACGAAGTCGGAGCCCGGTTTGCCCCGGGTGCGCACCTCGCGTGCACCTTCGGCGGGGTTGCGCGCCCTGGTGGGCACCATGGTGCGCACCAAGGAGCGCTCCGAAGTGTGCTCCAAGGTGCGGCGTGCACGAAGTCGGAGCCCGGTTTGCCCCGGGTGCGCACCTCGCGTGCACCTTCGCCGCGGTGGGCACCATGGCGTGCACGAAGTCGGAGCCCGGTTTGCCCCGGGTGCGCACCTCGCGTGCACCTTCGCCGGGGTGGGCACCTCGGCTGGGTTGCGCGCCCTGGTGCGCACCAAGGAGCGCTCCGAAGTGTGCTCCAAGGTGCGGCGTGCACGAAGTCGGAGCCCGGTTTGCCCCGGGTGCGCACCTCGCGTGCACCTTCGCCGCGGTGGGCACCATGGCGTGCACGAAGTCGGAGCCCGGTTTGCCCCGGGTGCGCACCCCGCGTGCACCTTCGCCGGGGTGGGCACCTCGGCTGGGTTGCGCGCCCTGGTGCGCACCAAGGAGCGCTCCGAAGTGTGCTCCAAGGTACGGCGTGCACGAAGTCGGAGCCCGGTTTGCCCCGGGTGCGCACCTCGCGTGCACCTTCGCCGCGGTGGGCACCTTGGCTGGGTTGGGCACCATTGAGCGCTCCGAAGTGTGCTCCAAGGTGCGCACCATGGCCCTCCAAGGTGCGCAGCATGGCGTGCACGAAGTCGGAGCCCGGTTTGCCCCGGGTGCGCACCTCGCGTGCACCTTCGCCAGGGTGGGCACCTCGGTGCGCACACCTTCTCAATGTTTTCTTGCCTTTTCTGGAAATTGGTGAAGGCAGCGCATCAAAGGTGCGCACCTCGGTGTGCTCCGAGGTGCGAACCCGAGAGCGCTCCGAGGTGCCCACGAAGTCGAAAGTCGGGTTAATTGCATTGTTTTCCCCGGGTGCGCTCCGAGGTGCGCAACATCGGTGCGCACCAAGGAGGGCTCCGAAGTGTGCTCCAAGGTGCGCACGATTCGGAGCTCGGTTTGCCCGGGGTGCGCACACCTTGGCTGGGTTGCGCACCCTTTGTGCGCTCCAAGGTGCGCACGAAGTCGGAGCTCGGTTTGCCCCGGGTGCGCACCTTCGCCAGGGTGCGCACCTTGATGCGCACGCCTTGGCTGGGCTGCGCACCTTGGTGGGCGCCATGGTGCGCACCTTTCGTGCGCTCCAAGGTGCGCACGAAGTCGGAGCTCGGTTTGCCCCGGGTGCGCACCTTGGTGGGCGCCATGGTGCACTCCGAGGTGCCCAAGATTGGTGCGCACCAAGGAGCGCTCCGAAGTGCGCTCCAAGGTGCGCAGGTGCGCGCGAAGTCGAAAGTTGGGTTAATTGTCCGGTTTGCCTCGGGTGCGCACCTTGCGTGCACCTTCGCCAGGGTGGGCGCCTTGGTGCGCACACCTTGGCTGGGCTGCGCACCCGGGCGCGCACACCTTGGCACCCGCGTTTCCTTCATTTTAAATTTTTTTTTTTTACAATCTCTCAAGTGGGAAATTCTATAATCTCAACTTTTTTTGCCTTTTCAGGAAACTTTTGAATGGAGCGCATCATTGGTGCGCTCCGAAGTGTGCTCCAAGGTGCGCACCTCTGGTGTGCTCCAAAGCTCTCTCCAGCTGCGTGCACCTGCCCCGGCCGCGCACCCGGCCCCGCCCAGCTTCGCTCACCTGTCCCGGGCGTCTGGTGCGGAACCTTAGAGTAAGAAACATCACCGTGCACCTTGGCCAACGTGCGCGACTCGACCGAGCGCGCACTGGCCGAGGTGCACACCGATTTCACCTGGGTGCGCGCGCAGCACCTCGGGCGCACCGGGGTGCGCGCACAACGCCCGGGTTGCACCGTGGCCTGTGTGCTCGGGGCGCCTCGGGTGCGCGCTCGGTGTCGCCCCCGCGCGCGCGGTAGTGCGGGCAGCGCACCCCGGCCCGGCCCGGCCCCGACGAGAACGCAAACGGGCAAAAGGTTTATTCAAATAGCATTGCGACGCCCGGCGAAAAACTAAGAAAGGGTGCAACACCGGGACTTCCCGGGAGGTCACCCATCCCAGTACTACTCCGGCCCAAGCGCGCTTAACTGCGGAGTTCTGATGGGATCCGGTGCACTAACGCTGGTATGATCGCACCCGTTATGAGCTTGTCGCAGTGTGTACTTAGCAAACCGCGACCCACGTGCGAATCCACCCCGGCCACCCACCCCCGTCGAGGTGCACACCCTCCCTCGCGAAGTGCGCCCCGTTCGCCAAGTGTGAGCCCTGCCCGGGTGCGCGCACCTTGCTAGGGCGTCGGGTGTGCACCCGGCCCGGCCTACGTGCGTGCACCTGGACGGGGCGTCGTGTGCGTGCAGTGTCCCGTCTGCAACGCGGTGCCCACACACCACCTCGGGCGCAACGACCTGCGCTCACATGTGGGCCGAGTGCACCTTGGTGCATGTTCGGGGCGCCTCGGGTGCACGCTCGATCTTGCCCCGGTGCACCAAGGCGCTCGGTTTGCCCCGGGTGCGCACTTGGTGCAAGGTGGGCACCCAAAATAGGGATCAAGCACCAAAACACAAGTTTCGGGATGCAAAATGGGACCCAAGGACCACAAATGCGTTCCAAGACCCATGATGGGTCCACGAGAACAAAAATGTGTTCCGAGACTTAATAAACAAATATTGGGTTTTAGGAGAAGAAACATGCTCTGATGCCCAAAACGAGAATCGACCCCGAAAAGGCCACAGGCCAAAAGTGGGATGCGAGACAAAAAAAAATGGGACCCGAGGACCAAAATTGGGTTCCCAGGTCGAAGACAGGGCAACCGGACAAGAAACGACCTCTAAGGCTCGAAATGAGTCCCGACGACTAAAACTTGACAAGAAGCACCCATCAGGCACCCAACTCGACACCCATGGGATGCCGACCCACCCGGGCTTCCACCTAGCACACCTTGGCACCCACCCACCCTCGCACCCAACCTCGCACCCAACTTAGCACCTTTGAACCCACATTGGCACTCACCCTGACCCTGGCACCTTGGAACCCACATTGGCACTCACCTTGACCCTGGCACCCACCTTTGCACTCACCTTGGGACCCACCCTGGCTCCCACCTCGGCACCCACCCAGACACCCACCTTGGTTCCTTGGCACCCACCTTGGATCCTTGGCACCCACCCCGACACCCACCTTGGCACGCAACTTGGCTACTTGCCACCCACCTTGGCTCCTTGACGCCCACCCCGACAACCACCCCGTGACCTACCCTGGCTAGGGTTGGTGCACACCCACCCTGGTGCCCACCTTGGCACCCACCCCATGACCCACCTTGGCACGCACCTTAGTACCCACCCTGTTACCCACCCTAGGACCCACCCCGTGACCCACCTTGGCCAGGGTGGGTGCACCCACCCTGGTGCCCACCTTGGCACCCACCCATCCTAGCACCCAGCCTGTGACCGGGCTTGGAACCCAACCTTGCACCCGTCTTGGCCAGTGTGGGTGCGCACCCATCCTGGCACCCACGTTGTGACACACCCTTTAACCCACGCACCCTAGCAGCCACGTTGGCACCCACCTTGGAACACAACCTAGCAACTTGGCACCCACCCCGTGACCCACCTTGGCATCCACCATAGCAGTCGCCCACTTGGCACCCACCTTGGAACCCAAGTTGGCACCCACCTCGGCACCCACCTTGACACTTGTGGACCCACCTTGCCACTCACCCTAGCATCGACCCATCCTAGCACCCATTCTGGCACCTTTGCACCCTAGCACTCACCCATCCTAGCACCTAACCTGTGACCCACCTTGACACTCACCCTCGCACCCACCTTGGAACCCAACCTAGCACCCACCCACCCTGACACCAACCCTAGCACCTACCCACCCTTGCACCCACCCTGTGACCCATCTTGGCACCCACCCATCCTACCACTCAACCTATCACCCACCTTCTCACCCACCTTGGCATCCACCTTAGCACCCACCCACACTGGCACCTTGGCACCCACCTCGGGCAAGGTGGGTGCACACCCACCCTGACACCCAATTTAGAACCAACCGAGCATGTTACCCACCTTGGCACCCACATTGCAGCCCACCCTAGTACCCACCCTATGACCCACATTGGCATCCACACCCTAGCACCCAGGCACCTCGACACCCGCCTTGACACGCACCCTAGCACTAAACCTGTGACCCACCTTGGAACTCACCCTAGAACCCACCCACCCTGTGAACCACCTTGGCATCCACCTTAGCACCCACCCACCTTGGCACCCACTCTAGCACTCACCCATCCTAACACCCAACTTGTTACCCACCTTGGCACCCGCCCTCGCGTCCACCTTGAAACCCACCCTAGCACCCACCCACGCAGGAGCCCACCTTGGCACCCAACCTAACACCCACGCATCCTGGCACCCAACTTGTGACCCACCTTGGAACCCACCCTAGTACCCACCTTTGAACCCACTATATCACCAACCCACCTTGGCACCCACCCTATGACCCTCTTTGGAATCCACCCTAGCACGCACCCACCCTGGCACCCACCATGGAGCGCACCCTAGCACCCACCCACCTCGGCACGCACCTCAACACCCACCTTGGTGTGCGCACTGCGCCAACCTCTCAAAGACCCTATGTGGTGCGCTCCAAAGTGTACACCTTTGGTGCGCTCCAAGGTGCGCACCTTTGGTGCACACCGAGGTGCACACCAAAGTGTGCACCGAGGTGAGCACCAAAGTGCACTCCAAGGTGCACACCAAGGCGTGCACCTTTGGTGCGGTCAATGCAAACGAATTCGGAAGTTGGGGTCGATGTCCTAATCGCTGCTGCAGACTACACGTATGAGAATCGGACAAATAGCTTTATATAGGGGAGGTGTTGCGTTTGATGGGTCGACTCCCCTGGTTGTGTGCACTGCACCAACTTCAAAGACCCTGTCTTGTTTAAGAAGTCAAAAGTTGGGGTGGATGTCCTAATCATTGCTGCAGTCTACGCATGTATGAGAATCAGACAAATAGCTTATATAGGGGAGGTGTTGCATTCGGTGGGTTGACTCCCCTGGTTGTGCGCACTGCGCCAACCTCAAAGACCCCGCATAGCAGAAGAAGTCGGAAGTCGGATTTTGGTGAGCACCAAGGCGTGCACCTTTGGTGCGGTCAACGCAGACGAATTCAGAAGTTGGGGTGGATGTCCTAATCGTTGTTGCAGGCTACACATGTATGAGAATCAGACAAATAGCTTATATAGGGGAGGTGTTGGGTTTGATGGGTCAACTCCCTTGGTTGTGCGCATTACGCCAACCTCAAAGACCTTGTTTTCGTTAAGAAGTCAAAAGTTGGGGTCAATGTCCTAATGGCTCCTGTAGGCTACACATGTATGAGAATCGGACAAATAGCTTATATAGGGGAGGTGTTGGGTTTGATGGGTCGACTCCCCTGGTTGTGCGCATTACGTCAACCTCAAAGACCTTGTTTTCGTTAAGAAGTCAAAAGTTGGGGTCGATGTCCTAATTGCTCCTGTAGACTACACATGTATGAGAATCAGACAAATAGCTTATATAGGGGAGGTGTTGGGTTTGATGGGTTGACTCCCCTAGTTGTTCGCATTACACCAACCTCAAAGACCTTGTTTTCGTTTAGAAGCCGAAAGTTGGGGTCGATGTCCTAATTGCTCCTGCAGGCTACGCATGTATGAGAATCAGACAAATAGCTTATATAGGGGAGGTGTTGGGTTTGATGGGTCGACTCCCCTGGTTGTGCGCATTGCGCCAACCTCAAAGACCCTGCATTGCGGATGAAGTCGAAAGTCAGAGTTTGGTGTGCTACAAGGTGTGGTCGAAGGTGCTCACCTAGGTGTGCACCTTTGGAGCGCAGGAAAAGTGCCCTCCAAAAGTGCGCACCTTTGGAGTGCACAAAAGTGCCCTCCAAAAGTGCGCACCTTTGGAGCGCACAAAAGTGCCCTCCAAAAAGTGCCCTCCAAAAGTGCGCACCTTTGGAGCGCACAAAAGTGCCCTCCAAAAAGTGCCCTCCAAAAGTGCGCACCTTTGGAGTGCAGAAAAGTGCCCTCCAAAAAGTGCCCTCCAAAAGTGTGCACCTTTGGAGTGCACAAAAGTGCCCTCCAAAAGTGCGCACCTTTGGAGCGCAGAAAAGTGCCCTCCAAAAAGTGCCCTCCAAAAGTGCGCACCTTTGGAGCGCAGAAAAGTGCCCTCCAAAAAGTGCCCTCCAAAAGTGCGCACCTTTGGAGCGCAGAAAAGTGCCCTCCAAAAAGTGCCCTCCAAAAGTGCGCACCTTTGGAGCGCAGAAAAGTGCCCTCCAAAAAGTGCCCTCCAAAAGTGCGCACCTTTGGAGCGCACAAAAGTGCCCTCCAAAAAGTGCCCTCCAAAAGTGCGCACCTTTGGAGCGCACAAAAGTGCCCTCCAAAAGTGCGCACCTTTGGAGCGCACAAAAGTGCCCTCCAAAAGTGCGCACTTTTGGTGCGCACCAAGGCGCTGGTTCGGTCGTTGCAGGCGAGTTCGGAAGTTGGGGTCGATGTCCTGAGCGGAGGTGCAAACTACACAGGTGTCGGAATCGGACAAATAGCTTATATAGGGGAGGTGTATGCTTCGATGGGTCGACTCCCCAGGTTGAGCGCACCGCGCCAACCTCAAAGACCCTACGGTATGGATGAAGTCGGAAGTTGGGTCCGATGACCGATTCGATTAGTAGGTATGCTCATGAGGTCGGAATTTGGGTCCGATGACCTGCCATGTGCAGGAAGGCGAATGTTGGCACTGTGCGTTGCAAGGTGCACACCAAGGTGCTGGTGCGGTCTTTTTAGTCGAGTTCGGAAGTTGGGGTCGATGTCCTGATCGGAGGTGCAAGCTACACAGGTGTGGGAATCGGACAAATAGCTTATATAGGGGAGGTGTATGCTTCGTTGGGTCGACTCCCCGGGTTGAGCGCACCGCGCCAACCTCAAAGACCCTACGGTATGGATGAAGTCGGAAGTTGGGTCCGATGACCGATTCGATATGTAGGCATACTCGCGAGGTCGGAATTTGGGTCCGATGACCTGCCATGTGCAGGAAGGCGAATGTTGGCACTGTGCGTTGCAAGGTGCGCACCAAGGCGCTGGTTCGGTCGTTGCAGGCGAGTTCGGAAGTTGGGGTCGATGTCCTGATCGGAGGTGCAAACTACACAGGTGTGGGAATCGGACAAATAGCTTATATAGGGGAGGTGTATGCTTCGTTGGGTCGACTCCCCGGGTTGAGCGCACCGCGCCAACCTCAAAGACCCTACGGTATGGATGAAGTCGGAAGTTGTGTCCGATGACCGATTCGATATGTAGGCATACTCGCGAGGTCGGAATTTGGGTCCGATGACCTGCCATGTGCAGGAAGGCGAATGTTGGGACTGTGCGTCGCAAGGTGCGCACCAAGGCGCTGGTGCCGTCGTTGCAGTCGAGTTCGGAAGTTGGGGTCGATGTCCTGGTCAGAGGTGCAAACTACACAGGTGTGGGAATCGGACAAATAGCTTATATAGGGGAGGTGTATGCTTCGATGGGTCGACTCCCCGGGTTGAGCGCACCGCGCCAACCTCAAAGACCCTACAGTATGGATGAAGTCGGAAGTTGGGTCCGATGACCGATTCGATACGTAGGCATATTGGCGAGGTCTGAATTTGTGTCCGATGACCTGCCATGCGCAGGAAGGCGGAATTTGGGTCCGATGACCGAGTTGATGGCGTGCCATGCGCAGAAAGGCGGAATTTGGGTCCGATGACCGAGTTGATGTTGATGGCCCGCCATGCACAGGAAGGCGGAATTTGGGTCCGATGACCGATTTGAAGGCGTGCCATGCGCAGAAAGGCGGAGTTTGGGTCCGATGACCGAGTTGATATTGATGGCCCGCCATGCGCAGGAAGGCGGAATTTGGGTCCGATGACCTGACATACGCATGGAGTCCGACTCGGGGGCCGATGTTCGATTCGATGACTTGCATTGTGGGTAAAGTCGGAAGTTGTGGTCTTTGACCCGATTCGATGACCAGACTTCGGCTGCTTGAGAATCGGACAAATAACTTATATAGGGGAGGTAGTGTTCTCGAGCATCCTCCCCCCGTGCCCGTTTATGTCGATTGATGCTGGTGCTCGACTGGTTGGAGCGCTCGGATGCAAAAATCTTGCACCAGGATTTATCGATTGTGATGGACACGGCAAGTCTCCTGATTGCTATGCAGGAGCTCATCGTGAATCTCTATGCGGCCTTGGTATGGACTCGACCTGCGGAATGGTTCGGCAATGGTAGTCGCTCCAACACGTCCTTGCAATGGCCACAGAGGTGATTCGACTAGAGCTCCAGTCTAGCTTTTGGGTTGCTTGGCGGACTGGTATAGCCGCGATCGAGTTCCGGCCATGAACGTTTTAGATAGCTCTTGGGCTTTCTGGGACGGAAGTCGGAAGTTTGGGCTGTTGTCCGATTTGATGACCATTCTTCGGATGTGTGAGAATCGGACAAATAACTTATATAGGGGACTGTGTTGTCTCACGCAGCCCCCTCCGTGCCCCTCTATCTCGACCGATGTTGGTGCTTGAAAGGGTTGGGATCGCTCGGATTTATAAACGTGCACCACCATTTGTCGAGTGTGAGGGACGCGGCAGGTCTCCTAAATGCTATACGGGCGCTCTCTGAGAATCTCTATCCGGCCTCGACACAGACTAGTCTTGCTGAATGGTTTGGCACTGGTAGTCGATCCAACACGTCGTTGTTGTGGCCGCCTAGGCGATTCGATTCGAGCCCCCGTCTAGCTTTTGGGTTGCTTGGCGGATTTTGCCCTATCCGCAAGTGAGCTCGGTCCCTAAACGTTCGAGAAACCCGATTGCTATGCGCCGACTCTCTTTCTTGCGAGCCTCCATCTAGCTTTTGGGTCTCTACGGAACGGAAGTCGGAATCTGGGACCGTTGTTTGATTCGACGAGGCAGACTACGGTTGTGCGAGAATCGGACAAATAACTTATATAGGGGAGGTGTTGACTGGAGCATTCTCCCCCGTGCCCCTCTAACTCGACCAATGCTGGCGCTCGAACGGTGGTAGCGCTCGGATTTTCGTTGAGCGCCAGCATTGGTCGATTTAGAGGGGCATGCGAGATTCCCGAATGCTATGCGAGGGCTCTAACGGAAATGTCTATTGGTTTCGGTATGGATGCAATTGCGAGTGGTTCGGCAAAGGTAGTCGTTCCGATGCGTCCATGTCGTGGCCAAATCGATAATTCGATTTGAGCCCTCGTATAGCATTTGGGTCTCTCGATGTGATTCCGCATTCCAGTCCCTTTGGGCACTGCTTGAGCCGCATCCCAGGGGGTTCCCTTCCCAATAATCTGCCTCGCAACCCGATTGCTATGCGGTGAGGCTCCTCGGCCGCCTCGGAACTATCTGTGTATCAGACGCATCGCGGGATAAGGGGTTGGCAACGGTAGTCGCCCCAAGCGCGTCCGATGCTTGGACCATTCCGAGGCGGCCCTGAAGCCTCTTCCGTCTAGCCGTTGGGTCCTTCTCGCCGCATCCCTTGCCTCGCACCCCGATTGCTATGCGGTGAGGCTCCTCGGCCGCCTTGGAACTATCTGTGTATCAGACGCATCGCGGGATAAGGGGTTGTCACTGGTAGTCGCCCCAAGCGCGTCCGATGCTTGGACCATTCCGAGGCGGCCCTGAAGCCTCTTCCGTCTAGCCGTTGGGTCCTTCTCGCCGCATCCCTCGACTCGCACCCCGATTGCTATGCGGTGAGGCTCCTCGGCCGCCTTGGAACTATCTGTGTATCGGACGCGTCGCGGGATAAGGGGTTGTCACTGGTAGTCGCCCCAAGCGCGTCCGATGCTTGGACCATTCCGAGGCGGCCCTGAAGCCTCTTCCGTCTAGCCGTTGGGTCCTTCTCGCCGCATCCCTCGCCTCGCACCCCGATTGCTATGCGGTGAGGCTCCTCGGCCGCCTTGGAACTATCTGTGTATCGGACGCGTCGCGGGATAAGGGGTTGTCACTGGTAGTCGCCCCAAGCGCGTGCGATGCATGGACCATTCCCAGGCGGCCCTGAAGCCTCTTCCGTCTAGCCGTTGGGTCCTTCTCGCCGCATCCCTCGCCTCGCACCCCGATTGCTATGCGGTGAGGCTCCTCGGCCGCCTTGGAACTATCTGTGTATCGGACGCGTCGCGGGATAAGGGGTTGTCACTGGTAGTCGCCCCAAGCGCGTCCGATGCTTGGACCATTCCGAGGCGGCCCTGAAGCCTCTTCCGTCTAGCCGTTGGGTCCTTCTCGCCGCATCCCTCGCCTCGCACCCCGATTGCTATGCGGTGAGGCTCCTCGGCCGCCTTGGAACTATCTGTGTATCGGACGCGTCGCGGGATAAGGGGTTGTCACTGGTAGTCGCCCCAAGCGCGTCCGATGCTTGGACCATTCCGAGGCGGCCCTGAAGCCTCTTCCGTCTAGCCGTTGGGTCCTTCTCGCCGCATCCCTCGCCTCGCACCCCGATTGCTATGCGGTGAGGCTCCTCGGCCGCCTTGGAACTATCTGTGTATCGGACGCGTCGCGGGATAAGGGGTTGTCACTGGTAGTCGCCCCAAGCGCGTCCGATGCTTGGACCATTCCGAGGCGGCCCTGAAGCCTCTTCCGTCTAGCCGTTGGGTCCTTCTCGCCGCATCCCTCGCCTCGCACCCCGATTGCTATGCGGTGAGGCTCCTCGGCCGCCTTGGAACTATCTGTGTATCGGACGCATCGCGGGATAAGGGGTTGTCACTGGTAGTCGCCCCAAGCGCGTCCGATGCTTGGACCATTCCGAGGCGGCCCTGAAGCCTCTTCCGTCTAGCCGTTGGGTCCTTCTCGCCGCATCCCTCGCCTCGCACCCCGATTGCTATGCGGTGAGGCTCCTCGGCCGCCTTGGAACTATCTGTGTATCGGACGCGTCGCGGGATAAGGGGTTGTCACTGGTAGTCGCCCCAAGCGCGTCCGATGCTTGGACCATTCCGAGGCGGCCCTGAAGCCTCTTCCGTCTAGCCGTTGGGTCCTTCTCGCCGCATCCCTCGCCTCGCACCCCGATTGCTATGCGGTGAGGCTCCTCGGCCGCCTTGGAACTATCTGTGTATCGGACGCGTCGCGGGATAAGGGGTTGTCACTGGTAGTCGCCCCAAGCGCGTCCGATGCTTGGACCATTCCGAGGCGGACCTGAAGCCTCTTCCGTCTAGCCGTTGGGTCCTTCTCGCCGCATCCCTCGCCTCGCACCCCGATTGCTATGCGGTGAGGCTCCTCGGCCGCCTTGGAACTATCTGTGTATCGGACGCGTCGCGGGATAAGGGGTTGTCACTGGTAGTCGCCCCAAGCGCGTCCGATGCTTGGACCATTCCGAGGCGGCCCTGAAGCCTCTTCCGTCTAGCCGTTGGGTCCTTCTTGCCGCATCCCTCGCCTCGCACCCCGATTGCTATGCGGTGAGGCTCCTCGGCCGCCTTGGAACTATCTGTGTATCGGACGCGTCGCGGGATAAGGGGTTGTCACTGGTAGTCGCCCCAAGCGCGTCCGATGCTTGGACCATTCCGAGGCGGCCCTGAAGCCTCTTCCGTCTAGCCGTTGGGTCCTTCTCGCCGCATCCCTCGCCTCGCACCCCGATTGCTATGCGGTGAGGCTCCTCGGCCGCCTTGGAACTATCTGTGTATCGGACGCATCGCGGGATAAGGGGTTGTCACTGGTAGTCGCCCCAAGCGCGTCCGATGCTTGGACCATTCCGAGGCGGCCCTGAAGCCTCTTCCGTCTAGCCGTTGGGTCCTTCTCGCCGCATCCCTCGCCTCGCACCCCGATTGCTATGCGGTGAGGCTCCTCGGCCGCCTTGGAACTATCTGTGTATCGGACGCGTCGCGGGATAAGGGGTTGTCACTGGTAGTCGCCCCAAGCGCGTCCGATGCTTGGACCATTCCGAGGCGGACCTGAAGCCTCTTCCGTCTAGCCGTTGGGTCCTTCTCGCCGCATCCCTCGCCTCGCACCCCGATTGCTATGCGGTGAGGCTCCTCGGCCGCCTTGGAACTATCTGTGTATCGGACGCGTCGCGGGATAAGGGGTTGTCACTGGTAGTCGCCCCAAGCGCGTCCGATGCTTGGACCATTCCGAGGCGGCCCTGAAGCCTCTTCCGTCTAGCCGTTGGGTCCTTCTCGCCGCATCCCTCGCCTCGCACCCCGATTGCTATGCGGTGAGGCTCCTCGGCCGCCTTGGAACTATCTGTGTATCGGACGCGTCGCGGGATAAGGGGTTGTCACTGGTAGTCGCCCCAAGCGCGTCCGATGCTTGGACCATTCCGAGGCGGACCTGAAGCCTCTTCCCTCTAGCCGTTGGGGCTTTCTCGCCGCATCCCTCGCCTCGCACCCCGATTGCTATTCGGTGAGGCTCCTCGGCCGCCTTGGAACTATCTGTGTATCGGACGCATCGCGGGATAAGGGGTTGGCAGTGGTAGTCGCCCCAAGCGCGTCCGATGCTTGGACCATTCCGAGGCGGCCCTGCAGCCTCTTCCGTCTAGCCGTTGGGGCCATCTCGCTGCATCCCCCACCTCGCACCACGATTGCTATGCGGTGAGGCTCCTTGGCCGCCTCGGAACTATCTGTGTATCGGACGCATCGCGGGATAAGGGGTTGTCACTGGTAGTCGCCCCAAGCGCGTCCGATGCTTGGACTATTCCGAGGCGGCCCTGCAGCCTCTTCCGTCTAGCCGTTGGGGCCATCTCGCCGCATCCCCCAGCTCCTCGGCCGCCTCGGAACTATCTGTGTATCGGACGCATCGCGGGATAAGGGGTTGGCAGTGGTAGTCGCCCCAAGCGCGTTCGATGCTTGGACTATTCCGAGGCGGCCCCGCAGCCTCTTCCGTCTACCCTTTGGGGCCATCTCGCCGCATCCCTCGCCTCGCACCCCGATTGCTATGCGGTGAGGCTCCTCGGCCGCCTGGGAACTATCTTCGTATCGGATGCATCGCGGGATAAGGGGTTGTCACTGGTAGTCGCCCCAAGCGCGTCCGATGCTTGGACTATTCCGAGGCGGCCCTGTGGCCTCTTCCGTCTAGCCGTTGGGGCCATCTCGCCGCATCCCTCACCTCGCACCCCCATTGCTATGCGGTGAGGCTCCTCGGCCGCCTTGGAACTGTCTTCGTATCGGAAGCATCGCGGGATAAGGGGTTGTCACTGGTAGTCGCCCCAAGCGCGTCCGATGCTTGGACTATTCCGAGGCGGCCCTGCAGCCTCTTCCGTCTAGCCGTTGGGGCCATCTCGCCGCATCCCCCACCTCGCACCCGGATTGCTATGCGGTGAGGCTCCTCGGCCGCCTTGGAACTATCTTCGTATCGGACGCATCGCGGGATAAGGGGTTGTCACTGGTAGTCGCCCCAAGCGCGTCCGATGCTTGGACTATTCCGACGCGGCCCTGTGGCCTCTTCCGTCTAGCCGTTGGGGCCATCTCGCCGCATCCCCCACCTCGCACCCCGATTGCTATGCGGTGAGGCTCCTCGGCCGCCTTGGAACCATCTTCGTATCGGACGCATCGCGGGATGAGGGGTTGTCACTGGTAGTCGCCCCAAGCGCGTCCGATGCTTGGACCATTCCGAGGCGGCCCTGAAGCCTCTTCCGTCTAGCCGTTGGGGCCTTCCCGCCCCATCCCTCGCCTCGCACCCCCGATTGCTATGCGGTGAGGCTCCTCGGCCGCCTTGGAACCATCTGTGTATCGGACGCATCGCGGGATAAGGGGTTGGCACTGGTAGTCGCCCCAAGCGCGTCCGATGCTTGGAGCATTCCGAGGTGGCCCTGAAGCCTCTTCCGTCTAGCCGTTGGGGCCTTCCCGCCCCATCCCTCGCCTCGCACCCCGATTGATATGCGGTGAGGCTCCTCGGCCGCCTTGGAACTATCTGTGTATCGGACGCATCGCGGGATAAGGGGTTGGCACTGGTAGTCGTCCCAATCGCGTCCGATGCTTGGACCATTCCGAGGCGGCCCTGCAGCCTCTTCCGTTTAGCCGTCGGGGCCTTCCCGCCGCATCCCTCGCCTCGCATCCCGATTCCTATGCGGTGAGTCTTCTCGGCCGCCGCGGAACTATACCTGTTATTGCTACTGCATCCTTCGGCTGGTAACCTCCTCTGCCGCCTTGGAACGTTCTCTTTGTCGGACGCGTCGCGGGATAAGGGGTTGGCACTGGTAGTCGCCCCAAGCGCGCCCGATGCATAGACCGCTCCGAGTTGACCTTGCTTTCAGCCTCTCACATGCATAGACCTCTCTGAGTCGACCCTGCAGCCTCTCACGTTTAGCCTTTGGAATCTCGCCTCACAACATGATTGCTATCCTTGATGCATCCCTTGCCTCGAGCCCTGATTGCTTTCTTGGCTGCATCCCTCCTCTCCTCACAGCCCGGTTGTCATCACTGCTTCATCCGTCGCTTCATGCATTCTGGCTGCTGGGCCCTTCCCACCGCACACCTCGATTGCTATCTCTTCTGCATCACACACCCCGATTGCTATCTCTGCTACATCCCTCGGCTCTCACTTCTGCATCCTTCGCCTCCCACCTCGATTGCTATCAATGCTGCATCCGTAACCTCACACCCCGATTGCTATGCGGGGAGGCTCCTTGGCCGCCTTGGAAATTTCTGTGTGTCGGACGCACCGCGGGATAAGGGGTTGGCACTGGTAGTCGCCCCAAGTGCGCCCGATTCTTAGACCGCTTCGAGGTGACCTCGTAGCCTCTTTCGTCCAGGCTTCCTGCCTTCAACGCCCTTTTTACACCTCGATTGCTATGCGCGGGCTCGTTGGCGTCTATCACCTCTCTGCGAAGAGTGGCACGATGATTGTTGGGGTAAATCGTAGCAGTCCGATCTCTGGCCTTGGGCCATTGTGAGGGCTGATCGATTTCCTGTGCGCATCTCGTGTTCGCCCAGTAACAGACTCGACGACTTGTAATCGGTCTTGTTCCCGATTGTTCCTGGAGGTAGTCTTCGGAACTCTTGGATTTGACCTGTCACTCGAACTGTCCTCTTCCGAGGATGCTTGTGTGTGTGTGCTTGTGCCATTTCCTTGGCGGTATTAACGAGATATTAAAGAGCGGAGTGAGCGCCTCGCCCAGCTATGTTTGGGGCTCTCACTCCCTTACCCGGTGTGCGACCGCTTTGCACGTAGGTTGCGGAGCATCGCGACTCTTTCGATGTTTGGCGGTTGTCTTCCGGTGATGCGTTGGTCCCGAAGTGCACGTTACTAGCATTTCTGCCATTGTTCTCGATCTTTGGCACGTTCCTTCGTTGCAATTGGATATATATCTCCGTTTATACGCGCAGGCTTCTCCCGCCTATTCAGCGCTGTCCCACTCTCAGCACTCTCGTGGTCTCCTTGGCTTCTCTCTCCCGTGAGCGAGCTCTCTTCTCGAGTCTTTTCCATGTCCCATGGAGGTTGCCTTGCGAAATTCGGGCACACAAACGTGACCGGATAAGAGCGGAATTGCCTATGAGGAGAAGCTCACCTTAGGGAGCAGCAATGCCG
>NW_026729060.1:0-52500 GCF_030272615.1 Cryptomeria japonica | reverse complement strand
CACCTTCGCCAGGGTGGGCGCCTTGGTGCGCACACCTTGGCTGGGCTGCGCACCCGGGCGCGCACACCTTGGCACCCGCGTTTCCTTCATTTTAAATTTTTTTTTTTTACAATCTCTCAAGTGGGAAATTCTATAATCTCAACTTTTTTTGCCTTTTCAGGAAACTTTTGAATGGAGCGCATCATTGGTGCGCTCCGAAGTGTGCTCCAAGGTGCGCACCTCTGGTGTGCTCCAAAGCTCTCTCTAGCTGCGTGCACCTGCCCCGGCCGCGCACCCGGCCCCGCCCAGCTTCGCTCACCTGTCCCGGGCGTCTGGTGCGGAACCTTAGAGTAAGAAACATCACCGTGCACCTTGGCCAACGTGCGCGACTCGACCGAGCGCGCACTGGCCGAGGTGCACACCGATTTCACCTGGGTGCGCGCGCAGCACCTCGGGCGCACCGGGGTGCGCGCACAACGCCCGGGTTGCACCGTGGCCTGTGTGCTCGGGGCGCCTCGGGTGCGCGCTCGGTGTCGCCCCCGCGCGCGCGGTAGTGCGGGCAGCGCACCCCGGCCCGGCCCGGCCCCGACGAGAACGCAAACGGGCAAAAGGTTTATTCAAATAGCATTGCGACGCCCGGCGAAAAACTAAAAAAGGGTGCAACACCGGGACTTCCCGGGAGGTCACCCATCCCAGTACTACTCCGGCCCAAGCGCGCTTAACTGCGGAGTTCTGATGGGATCCGGTGCACTAACGCTGGTATGATCGCACCCGTTATGAGCTTGTCGCAGTGTGTACTTAGCAAACCGCGACCCACGTGCGAATCCACCCCGGCCACCCACCCCCGTCGAGGTGCACACCCTCCCTCGCGAAGTGCGCCCCGTTCGCCAAGTGTGAGCCCTGCCCGGGTGCGCGCACCTTGCTAGGGCGTCGGGTGTGCACCCGGCCCGGCCTACGTGCGTGCACCTGGACGGGGCGTCGTGTGCGTGCAGTGTCCCGTCTGCAACGCGGTGCCCACACACCACCTCGGGCGCAACGACCTGCGCTCACATGTGGGCCGAGTGCACCTTGGTGCATGTTCGGGGCGCCTCGGGTGCACGCTCGATCTTGCCCCGGTGCACCAAGGCGCTCGGTTTGCCCCGGGTGCGCACTTGGTGCAAGGTGGGCACCCAAAATAGGGATCAAGCACCAAAACACAAGTTTCGGGATGCAAAATGGGACCCAAGGACCACAAATGCGTTCCAAGACCCATGATGGGTCCACGAGAACAAAAATGTGTTCCGAGACTTAATAAACAAATATTGGGTTTTAGGAGAAGAAACATGCTCTGATGCCCAAAACGAGAATCGACCCCGAAAAGGCCACAGGCCAAAAGTGGGATGCGAGACAAAAAAAAATGGGACCCGAGGACCAAAATTGGGTTCCCAGGTCGAAGACAGGGCAACCGGACAAGAAACGACCTCTAAGGCTCGAAATGAGTCCCGACGACTAAAACTTGACAAGAAGCACCCATCAGGCACCCAACTCGACACCCATGGGATGCCGACCCACCCGGGCTTCCACCTAGCACACCTTGGCACCCACCCACCCTCGCACCCAACCTCGCACCCAACTTAGCACCTTTGAACCCACATTGGCACTCACCCTGACCCTGGCACCTTGGAACCCACATTGGCACTCACCTTGACCCTGGCACCCACCTTTGCACTCACCTTGGGACCCACCCTGGCTCCCACCTCGGCACCCACCCAGACACCCACCTTGGTTCCTTGGCACCCACCTTGGATCCTTGGCACCCACCCCGACACCCACCTTGGCACGCAACTTGGCTACTTGCCACCCACCTTGGCTCCTTGACGCCCACCCCGACAACCACCCCGTGACCTACCCTGGCTAGGGTTGGTGCACACCCACCCTGGTGCCCACCTTGGCACCCACCCCATGACCCACCTTGGCACGCACCTTAGTACCCACCCCGTTACCCACCCTAGGACCCACCCCGTGACCCACCTTGGCCAGGGTGGGTGCCTTGGTGCGCACAACTTGCCTGGGCTGCACACCAGGGCGGGCTCAAGATGGCACCCGCGTTCCGTTTTTTTCACTATCTTTCAAAACGGAAATTTTAAAATCTCGTTTTTTTTTTTTTTTTGCCTTTTCTGGAAATTAGTGAAGGCAGCGCATCAAAGGTGCGCAATGCTGGTGCGAACCCGGGAGCGCTCCGATGTGTGCTCCAAGGTGCGGCGTGCACGAAGTCCGAGCCCGGCTTGCCCCGGGTGCGCACCTCGCGTGCACCTTCGCCGGGGTGAGCACCTTGGCTGGGTTGCGCGCCCTGGTGCGCACCAAGGAGCGCTCTGAAGTGTGCTCCAAGGTGCGGCGTGCACGAAGTCGGAGCTCGGTTTGCCCCGGGTGTGCACCTCGGGTGCGCACCTCGCGTGCACCTTCGCTGCGGTGGGCACCTTGGCTGGGTTGCGCGCCTTGGTGGGCACCATGCAGTGCACGAAGTCGGAGCCCGGTTTGCCCCGGGCGCGCACCTCCGCCAGGGTGGGCACCTTGGTGCGCACAACTTGCCTGGGCTGCGCACCAGGAAGGGCTCAAGATGGCACCCGCGTTCCGTTTTTTTCACTATCTTTCAGAACGGAAATTTTAAAATATCGTTTTTTTTTGCCTTTTCTGGAAATTAGTGAAGGCAGCGCATCAAAGGTGCGCAACGCTGGTGCGAACCTGGGAGCGCTCCGATGTGTGCTCCAAGGTGCGGCGTGCACGAAGTCGGAGCCCGGTTTGCCCCGGGTGCGCCCTGGTGGGCACCATGGTGCGCACCAAGGAGCGCTCCGAAGTGTGCTCCAAGGTGCGGCCTGCACGAAGTCGGAGCCCGGTTTGCCCCGGGCGTGCACCGCGGGTGGGCACCTTGGTGCGCATGCCTTGCCTGGGCTGCGCACCAGGGCGGGCTCAAGATGGCACCCGCGTTCCGTTTTTTTCACTATCTTTCAAAACGGAAATTTTAAAATCTCATTTTTTTTTGCCTTTTCTGGAAATTAGTGAAGGCAGCGCATCAAAGGTGCGCACCTCGCTGCCCACCACGGTGCGCAACGCCGGTGGGCACCCGGGAGTGCTTCGAAGTGTGCTCCAAGGTGCTGCGTGCACGTTGTCGGAGCCCGGTTTGCCCCGGGTGCGCACCTCGCGTGCACCTTCGTCGGGGTGGGCACCTTGGCTGGGTTTGCCCCGGCTGCGCTCCGAAGCGGGGTTATTGGAGCGCCGCCTCTTTTTTTGTCGGAGCGTTTGGTGGGGTTTCTCGCATTGGCTCTTCCCAGGCCCGGTTGCCACCCTGGCGCGCACGAAGTCGGAAGTAGGGTTAATTGCCCGGGTGCGCACCTTTGCCAGGGTGGGCACCTTACCTGGGCTGTGCACCAGGGCGGGCTCAAGATGGCACCCGCGTTCCGTTTTTTTCACTATCTTTCAAAACGGAAATTTTAAAATCTCCTCTTTTTTTTGCCTTTTCTGGAAATTAGTGAAGGCAGCGCATCAAAGGTGCGCACCTCGCTGCCCACCTTGGTGTGCTCTGAGGTGCGCACCCGGGAGCGCTACGAAGTGTGCTCCAAGGTGCGGCGTGCACGTTGTCGGAGCCCGGTTTGCCCCGGGTGCGCACCTCGCCTGCACCTTGGCCGGGGTGGGCACCCTGGCTGGGTTTGCCCAGGGTGCGCTCCGAAGCGGGGTTACTGGAGCGCCCCCTCTTTTTTTGTCAGAGCGTTTGGTGGGGTTTCTCGCATTGGCTCTTCCCAGGCCCGGTTGTTGGGTGCGCTCCCACCCTGGCGCGCGCGAAGTTGGAAGTTGGGTTAATTGCCCGGGCGCGCACCTTCGCCAGGGTGGGCACCTTGGTGCGCACACCTTGGCTGGGCTGCGCACCAGGGCGGGCTCAAGATGGCACCAGCATTCCCTTTTTCTCACTATCTTTCAAAACGGAAATTTTAAAATCTCGTTTTTTTTTGCCTTTTATGGAAATTAGTGAAGGCATCGCATCAAAGGTGCGCACCTCGCTGCCCACCTTGGTGTGCTCCGAGGTGCCCACCACGGTGCGCTCCGAGGTGCCCACCACGGTGCGCAACGCCGGTGCGAACCCGGGAGCGCCCCGATGTGTGCTCCAAGGTGCGGCGTGCACGAAGCCGGACCCCGGTTTGCCCCGGGTGCGCACCTCGCGTGCACCTTGGTGCGCACACCTTGGCTGGGTTGCGCGGCCTGGTGGGCACCATGGTGCGCACCAAGGAGCGCTCCAAAGTGTGCTCCAAGGTGCGGCGTGCACGAAGTCCTAGCCCGGTTTGCCCCGGGTGCGCACCTTCGCCGCGGTGGGCACCATGGCGTGCACGAAGTCGGAGCCCGGTTTGCCCCGGGTGCGCACCTCGCGTGCACCTTCGCCGGGGTGGGCACCTCGGCTGGGTTGCGCGCCCTGGTGCGCACCAAGGAGCGCTCCGAAGTGTGCTCCAAGGTGCGGCGTGCACGAAGTCGGAGCCCGGTTTGCCCCGGGTGCGCACCTTCGCCGCGGTGGGCACCCTGGTGCGCACCATGGCGTGCACGAAGTCGGAGCCCGGTTTGCCCCGGGTGCGCACCTCGCGTGCACCTTCGGCGGGGTTGCGCGCCCTGGTGCGCACCAAGGAGCGCTCCGAAGTGTGCTCCAAGGTGCGGCGTGCACGAAGTCGGAGCCCGGTTTGCCCCGGGTGCGCACCTCGCGTGCACCTTCGGCGGGGTTGCGCGCCCTGGTGGGCACCATGGTGCGCACCAAGGAGCGCTCCGAAGTGTGCTCCAAGGTGCGGCGTGCACGAAGTCGGAGCCCGGTTTGCCCCGGGTGCGCACCTCGCGTGCACCTTCGCCGCGGTGGGCACCATGGCGTGCACGAAGTCGGAGCCCGGTTTGCCCCGGGTGCGCACCTCGCGTGCACCTTCGCCGGGGTGGGCACCTCGGCTGGGTTGCGCGCCCTGGTGCGCACCAAGGAGCGCTCCGAAGTGTGCTCCAAGGTGCGGCGTGCACGAAGTCGGAGCCCGGTTTGCCCCGGGTGCGCACCTCGCGTGCACCTTCGCCGCGGTGGGCACCATGGCGTGCACGAAGTCGGAGCCCGGTTTGCCCCGGGTGCGCACCCCGCGTGCACCTTCGCCGGGGTGGGCACCTCGGCTGGGTTGCGCGCCCTGGTGCGCACCAAGGAGCGCTCCGAAGTGTGCTCCAAGGTGCGGCGTGCACGAAGTCGGAGCCCGGTTTGCCCCGGGTGCGCACCTCGCGTGCACCTTCGCCGCGGTGGGCACCTTGGCTGGGTTGGGCACCATTGAGCGCTCCGAAGTGTGCTCCAAGGTGCGCACCATGGCCCTCCAAGGTGCGCAGCATGGCGTGCACGAAGTCGGAGCCCGGTTTGCCCCGGGTGCGCACCTCGCGTGCACCTTCGCCAGGGTGGGCACCTCGGTGCGCACACCTTCTCAATGTTTTCTTGCCTTTTCTGGAAATTGGTGAAGGCAGCGCATCAAAGGTGCGCACCTCGGTGTGCTCCGAGGTGCGAACCCGAGAGCGCTCCGAGGTGCCCACGAAGTCGAAAGTCGGGTTAATTGCATTGTTTTCCCCGGGTGCGCTCCGAGGTGCGCAACATCGGTGCGCACCAAGGAGGGCTCCGAAGTGTGCTCCAAGGTGCGCACGATTCGGAGCTCGGTTTGCCCGGGGTGCGCACACCTTGGCTGGGTTGCGCACCCTTTGTGCGCTCCAAGGTGCGCACGAAGTCGGAGCTCGGTTTGCCCCGGGTGCGCACCTTCGCCAGGGTGCGCACCTTGATGCGCACGCCTTGGCTGGGCTGCGCACCTTGGTGGGCGCCATGGTGCGCACCTTTCGTGCGCTCCAAGGTGCGCACGAAGTCGGAGCTCGGTTTGCCCCGGGTGCGCACCTTGGTGGGCGCCATGGTGCACTCCGAGGTGCCCAAGATTGGTGCGCACCAAGGAGCGCTCCGAAGTGCGCTCCAAGGTGCGCAGGTGCGCGCGAAGTCGAAAGTTGGGTTAATTGTCCGGTTTGCCTCGGGTGCGCACCTTGCGTGCACCTTCGCCAGGGTGGGCGCCTTGGTGCGCACACCTTGGCTGGGCTGCGCACCCGGGCGCGCACACCTTGGCACCCGCGTTTCCTTCATTTTAAATTTTTTTTTTTTACAATCTCTCAAGTGGGAAATTCTATAATCTCAACTTTTTTTGCCTTTTCAGGAAACTTTTGAATGGAGCGCATCATTGGTGCGCTCCGAAGTGTGCTCCAAGGTGCGCACCTCTGGTGTGCTCCAAAGCTCTCTCCAGCTGCGTGCACCTGCCCCGGCCGCGCACCCGGCCCCGCCCAGCTTCGCTCACCTGTCCCGGGCGTCTGGTGCGGAACCTTAGAGTAAGAAACATCACCGTGCACCTTGGCCAACGTGCGCGACTCGACCGAGCGCGCACTGGCCGAGGTGCACACCGATTTCACCTGGGTGCGCGCGCAGCACCTCGGGCGCACCGGGGTGCGCGCACAACGCCCGGGTTGCACCGTGGCCTGTGTGCTCGGGGCGCCTCGGGTGCGCGCTCGGTGTCGCCCCCGCGCGCGCGGTAGTGCGGGCAGCGCACCCCGGCCCGGCCCGGCCCCGACGAGAACGCAAACGGGCAAAAGGTTTATTCAAATAGCATTGCGACGCCCGGCGAAAAACTAAGAAAGGGTGCAACACCGGGACTTCCCGGGAGGTCACCCATCCCAGTACTACTCCGGCCCAAGCGCGCTTAACTGCGGAGTTCTGATGGGATCCGGTGCACTAACGCTGGTATGATCGCACCCGTTATGAGCTTGTCGCAGTGTGTACTTAGCAAACCGCGACCCACGTGCGAATCCACCCCGGCCACCCACCCCCGTCGAGGTGCACACCCTCCCTCGCGAAGTGCGCCCCGTTCGCCAAGTGTGAGCCCTGCCCGGGTGCGCGCACCTTGCTAGGGCGTCGGGTGTGCACCCGGCCCGGCCTACGTGCGTGCACCTGGACGGGGCGTCGTGTGCGTGCAGTGTCCCGTCTGCAACGCGGTGCCCACACACCACCTCGGGCGCAACGACCTGCGCTCACATGTGGGCCGAGTGCACCTTGGTGCATGTTCGGGGCGCCTCGGGTGCACGCTCGATCTTGCCCCGGTGCACCAAGGCGCTCGGTTTGCCCCGGGTGCGCACTTGGTGCAAGGTGGGCACCCAAAATAGGGATCAAGCACCAAAACACAAGTTTCGGGATGCAAAATGCGACCCAAGGACCACAAATGCGTTCCAAGACCCATGATGGGTCCACGAGAACAAAAATGTGTTCCGAGACTTAATAAACAAATATTGGGTTTTAGGAGAAGAAACATGCTCTGATGCCCAAAACGAGAATCGACCCCGAAAAGGCCACAGGCCAAAAGTGGGATGCGAGACAAAAAAAAATGGGACCCGAGGACCAAAATTGGGTTCCCAGGTCGAAGACAGGGCAACCGGACAAGAAACGACCTCTAAGGCTCGAAATGAGTCCCGACGACTAAAACTTGACAAGAAGCACCCATCAGGCACCCAACTCGACACCCATGGGATGCCGACCCACCCGGGCTTCCACCTAGCACACCTTGGCACCCACCCACCCTCGCACCCAACCTCGCACCCAACTTAGCACCTTTGAACCCACATTGGCACTCACCCTGACCCTGGCACCTTGGAACCCACATTGGCACTCACCTTGACCCTGGCACCCACCTTTGCACTCACCTTGGGACCCACCCTGGCTCCCACCTCGGCACCCACCCAGACACCCACCTTGGTTCCTTGGCACCCACCTTGGATCCTTGGCACCCACCCCGACACCCACCTTGGCACGCAACTTGGCTACTTGCCACCCACCTTGGCTCCTTGACGCCCACCCCGACAACCACCCCGTGACCTACCCTGGCTAGGGTTGGTGCACACCCACCCTGGTGCCCACCTTGGCACCCACCCCATGACCCACCTTGGCACGCACCTTAGTACCCACCCCGTTACCCACCCTAGGACCCACCCCGTGACCCACCTTGGCCAGGGTGGGTGCCTTGGTGCGCACAACTTGCCTGGGCTGCACACCAGGGCGGGCTCAAGATGGCACCCGCGTTCCGTTTTTTTCACTATCTTTCAAAACGGAAATTTTAAAATCTCGTTTTTTTTTTTTTTTTGCCTTTTCTGGAAATTAGTGAAGGCAGCGCATCAAAGGTGCGCAATGCTGGTGCGAACCCGGGAGCGCTCCGATGTGTGCTCCAAGGTGCGGCGTGCACGAAGTCCGAGCCCGGCTTGCCCCGGGTGCGCACCTCGCGTGCACCTTCGCCGGGGTGAGCACCTTGGCTGGGTTGCGCGCCCTGGTGCGCACCAAGGAGCGCTCTGAAGTGTGCTCCAAGGTGCGGCGTGCACGAAGTCGGAGCTCGGTTTGCCCCGGGTGTGCACCTCGGGTGCGCACCTCGCGTGCACCTTCGCTGCGGTGGGCACCTTGGCTGGGTTGCGCGCCTTGGTGGGCACCATGCAGTGCACGAAGTCGGAGCCCGGTTTGCCCCGGGCGCGCACCTCCGCCAGGGTGGGCACCTTGGTGCGCACAACTTGCCTGGGCTGCGCACCAGGAAGGGCTCAAGATGGCACCCGCGTTCCGTTTTTTTCACTATCTTTCAGAACGGAAATTTTAAAATATCGTTTTTTTTTGCCTTTTCTGGAAATTAGTGAAGGCAGCGCATCAAAGGTGCGCAACGCTGGTGCGAACCTGGGAGCGCTCCGATGTGTGCTCCAAGGTGCGGCGTGCACGAAGTCGGAGCCCGGTTTGCCCCGGGTGCGCCCTGGTGGGCACCATGGTGCGCACCAAGGAGCGCTCCGAAGTGTGCTCCAAGGTGCGGCCTGCACGAAGTCGGAGCCCGGTTTGCCCCGGGCGTGCACCGCGGGTGGGCACCTTGGTGCGCATGCCTTGCCTGGGCTGCGCACCAGGGCGGGCTCAAGATGGCACCCGCGTTCCGTTTTTTTCACTATCTTTCAAAACGGAAATTTTAAAATCTCATTTTTTTTTGCCTTTTCTGGAAATTAGTGAAGGCAGCGCATCAAAGGTGCGCACCTCGCTGCCCACCACGGTGCGCAACGCCGGTGGGCACCCGGGAGTGCTTCGAAGTGTGCTCCAAGGTGCTGCGTGCACGTTGTCGGAGCCCGGTTTGCCCCGGGTGCGCACCTCGCGTGCACCTTCGTCGGGGTGGGCACCTTGGCTGGGTTTGCCCCGGCTGCGCTCCGAAGCGGGGTTATTGGAGCGCCGCCTCTTTTTTTGTCGGAGCGTTTGGTGGGGTTTCTCGCATTGGCTCTTCCCAGGCCCGGTTGCCACCCTGGCGCGCACGAAGTCGGAAGTAGGGTTAATTGCCCGGGTGCGCACCTTTGCCAGGGTGGGCACCTTACCTGGGCTGTGCACCAGGGCGGGCTCAAGATGGCACCCGCGTTCCGTTTTTTTCACTATCTTTCAAAACGGAAATTTTAAAATCTCCTCTTTTTTTTGCCTTTTCTGGAAATTAGTGAAGGCAGCGCATCAAAGGTGCGCACCTCGCTGCCCACCTTGGTGTGCTCTGAGGTGCGCACCCGGGAGCGCTACGAAGTGTGCTCCAAGGTGCGGCGTGCACGTTGTCGGAGCCCGGTTTGCCCCGGGTGCGCACCTCGCCTGCACCTTGGCCGGGGTGGGCACCCTGGCTGGGTTTGCCCAGGGTGCGCTCCGAAGCGGGGTTACTGGAGCGCCCCCTCTTTTTTTGTCAGAGCGTTTGGTGGGGTTTCTCGCATTGGCTCTTCCCAGGCCCGGTTGTTGGGTGCGCTCCCACCCTGGCGCGCGCGAAGTTGGAAGTTGGGTTAATTGCCCGGGCGCGCACCTTCGCCAGGGTGGGCACCTTGGTGCGCACACCTTGGCTGGGCTGCGCACCAGGGCGGGCTCAAGATGGCACCAGCATTCCCTTTTTCTCACTATCTTTCAAAACGGAAATTTTAAAATCTCGTTTTTTTTTGCCTTTTATGGAAATTAGTGAAGGCATCGCATCAAAGGTGCGCACCTCGCTGCCCACCTTGGTGTGCTCCGAGGTGCCCACCACGGTGCGCTCCGAGGTGCCCACCACGGTGCGCAACGCCGGTGCGAACCCGGGAGCGCCCCGATGTGTGCTCCAAGGTGCGGCGTGCACGAAGCCGGACCCCGGTTTGCCCCGGGTGCGCACCTCGCGTGCACCTTGGTGCGCACACCTTGGCTGGGTTGCGCGGCCTGGTGGGCACCATGGTGCGCACCAAGGAGCGCTCCGAAGTGTGCTCCAAGGTGCGGCGTGCACGAAGTCCTAGCCCGGTTTGCCCCGGGTGCGCACCTTCGCCGCGGTGGGCACCATGGCGTGCACGAAGTCGGAGCCCGGTTTGCCCCGGGTGCGCACCTCGCGTGCACCTTCGCCGGGGTGGGCACCTCGGCTGGGTTGCGCGCCCTGGTGCGCACCAAGGAGCGCTCCGAAGTGTGCTCCAAGGTGCGGCGTGCACGAAGTCGGAGCCCGGTTTGCCCCGGGTGCGCACCTTCGCCGCGGTGGGCACCCTGGTGCGCACCATGGCGTGCACGAAGTCGGAGCCCGGTTTGCCCCGGGTGCGCACCTCGCGTGCACCTTCGGCGGGGTTGCGCGCCCTGGTGCGCACCAAGGAGCGCTCCGAAGTGTGCTCCAAGGTGCGGCGTGCACGAAGTCGGAGCCCGGTTTGCCCCGGGTGCGCACCTCGCGTGCACCTTCGGCGGGGTTGCGCGCCCTGGTGGGCACCATGGTGCGCACCAAGGAGCGCTCCGAAGTGTGCTCCAAGGTGCGGCGTGCACGAAGTCGGAGCCCGGTTTGCCCCGGGTGCGCACCTCGCGTGCACCTTCGCCGCGGTGGGCACCATGGCGTGCACGAAGTCGGAGCCCGGTTTGCCCCGGGTGCGCACCTCGCGTGCACCTTCGCCGGGGTGGGCACCTCGGCTGGGTTGCGCGCCCTGGTGCGCACCAAGGAGCGCTCCGAAGTGTGCTCCAAGGTGCGGCGTGCACGAAGTCGGAGCCCGGTTTGCCCCGGGTGCGCACCTCGCGTGCACCTTCGCCGCGGTGGGCACCATGGCGTGCACGAAGTCGGAGCCCGGTTTGCCCCGGGTGCGCACCCCGCGTGCACCTTCGCCGGGGTGGGCACCTCGGCTGGGTTGCGCGCCCTGGTGCGCACCAAGGAGCGCTCCGAAGTGTGCTCCAAGGTGCGGCGTGCACGAAGTCGGAGCCCGGTTTGCCCCGGGTGCGCACCTCGCGTGCACCTTCGCCGCGGTGGGCACCTTGGCTGGGTTGGGCACCATTGAGCGCTCCGAAGTGTGCTCCAAGGTGCGCACCATGGCCCTCCAAGGTGCGCAGCATGGCGTGCACGAAGTCGGAGCCCGGTTTGCCCCGGGTGCGCACCTCGCGTGCACCTTCGCCAGGGTGGGCACCTCGGTGCGCACACCTTCTCAATGTTTTCTTGCCTTTTCTGGAAATTGGTGAAGGCAGCGCATCAAAGGTGCGCACCTCGGTGTGCTCCGAGGTGCGAACCCGAGAGCGCTCCGAGGTGCCCACGAAGTCGAAAGTCGGGTTAATTGCATTGTTTTCCCCGGGTGCGCTCCGAGGTGCGCAACATCGGTGCGCACCAAGGAGGGCTCCGAAGTGTGCTCCAAGGTGCGCACGATTCGGAGCTCGGTTTGCCCGGGGTGCGCACACCTTGGCTGGGTTGCGCACCCTTTGTGCGCTCCAAGGTGCGCACGAAGTCGGAGCTCGGTTTGCCCCGGGTGCGCACCTTCGCCAGGGTGCGCACCTTGATGCGCACGCCTTGGCTGGGCTGCGCACCTTGGTGGGCGCCATGGTGCGCACCTTTCGTGCGCTCCAAGGTGCGCACGAAGTCGGAGCTCGGTTTGCCCCGGGTGCGCACCTTGGTGGGCGCCATGGTGCACTCCGAGGTGCCCAAGATTGGTGCGCACCAAGGAGCGCTCCGAAGTGCGCTCCAAGGTGCGCAGGTGCGCGCGAAGTCGAAAGTTGGGTTAATTGTCCGGTTTGCCTCGGGTGCGCACCTTGCGTGCACCTTCGCCAGGGTGGGCGCCTTGGTGCGCACACCTTGGCTGGGCTGCGCACCCGGGCGCGCACACCTTGGCACCCGCGTTTCCTTCATTTTAAATTTTTTTTTTTTACAATCTCTCAAGTGGGAAATTCTATAATCTCAACTTTTTTTGCCTTTTCAGGAAACTTTTGAATGGAGCGCATCATTGGTGCGCTCCGAAGTGTGCTCCAAGGTGCGCACCTCTGGTGTGCTCCAAAGCTCTCTCCAGCTGCGTGCACCTGCCCCGGCCGCGCACCCGGCCCCGCCCAGCTTCGCTCACCTGTCCCGGGCGTCTGGTGCGGAACCTTAGAGTAAGAAACATCACCGTGCACCTTGGCCAACGTGCGCGACTCGACCGAGCGCGCACTGGCCGAGGTGCACACCGATTTCACCTGGGTGCGCGCGCAGCACCTCGGGCGCACCGGGGTGCGCGCACAACGCCCGGGTTGCACCGTGGCCTGTGTGCTCGGGGCGCCTCGGGTGCGCGCTCGGTGTCGCCCCCCGCGCGCGCGGTAGTGCGGGCAGCGCACCCCGGCCCGGCCCGGCCCCGACGAGAACGCAAACGGGCAAAAGGTTTATTCAAATAGCATTGCGACGCCCGGCGAAAAACTAAGAAAGGGTGCAACACCGGGACTTCCCGGGAGGTCACCCATCCCAGTACTACTCCGGCCCAAGCGCGCTTAACTGCGGAGTTCTGATGGGATCCGGTGCACTAACGCTGGTATGATCGCACCCGTTATGAGCTTGTCGCAGTGTGTACTTAGCAAACCGCGACCCACGTGCGAATCCACCCCGGCCACCCACCCCCGTCGAGGTGCACACCCTCCCTCGCGAAGTGCGCCCCGTTCGCCAAGTGTGAGCCCTGCCCGGGTGCGCGCACCTTGCTAGGGCGTCGGGTGTGCACCCGGCCCGGCCTACGTGCGTGCACCTGGACGGGGCGTCGTGTGCGTGCAGTGTCCCGTCTGCAACGCGGTGCCCACACACCACCTCGGGCGCAACGACCTGCGCTCACATGTGGGCCGAGTGCACCTTGGTGCATGTTCGGGGCGCCTCGGGTGCACGCTCGATCTTGCCCCGGTGCACCAAGGCGCTCGGTTTGCCCCGGGTGCGCACTTGGTGCAAGGTGGGCACCCAAAATAGGGATCAAGCACCAAAACACAAGTTTCGGGATGCAAAATGGGACCCAAGGACCACAAATGCGTTCCAAGACCCATGATGGGTCCACGAGAACAAAAATGTGTTCCGAGACTTAATAAACAAATATTGGGTTTTAGGAGAAGAAACATGCTCTGATGCCCAAAACGAGAATCGACCCCGAAAAGGCCACAGGCCAAAAGTGGGATGCGAGACAAAAAAAAATGGGACCCGAGGACCAAAATTGGGTTCCCAGGTCGAAGACAGGGCAACCGGACAAGAAACGACCTCTAAGGCTCGAAATGAGTCCCGACGACTAAAACTTGACAAGAAGCACCCATCAGGCACCCAACTCGACACCCATGGGATGCCGACCCACCCGGGCTTCCACCTAGCACACCTTGGCACCCACCCACCCTCGCACCCAACCTCGCACCCAACTTAGCACCTTTGAACCCACATTGGCACTCACCCTGACCCTGGCACCTTGGAACCCACATTGGCACTCACCTTGACCCTGGCACCCACCTTTGCACTCACCTTGGGACCCACCCTGGCTCCCACCTCGGCACCCACCCAGACACCCACCTTGGTTCCTTGGCACCCACCTTGGATCCTTGGCACCCACCCCGACACCCACCTTGGCACGCAACTTGGCTACTTGCCACCCACCTTGGCTCCTTGACGCCCACCCCGACAACCACCCCGTGACCTACCCTGGCTAGGGTTGGTGCACACCCACCCTGGTGCCCACCTTGGCACCCACCCCATGACCCACCTTGGCACGCACCTTAGTACCCACCCCGTTACCCACCCTAGGACCCACCCCGTGACCCACCTTGGCCAGGGTGGGTGCCTTGGTGCGCACAACTTGCCTGGGCTGCACACCAGGGCGGGCTCAAGATGGCACCCGCGTTCCGTTTTTTTCACTATCTTTCAAAACGGAAATTTTAAAATCTCGTTTTTTTTTTTTTTTTGCCTTTTCTGGAAATTAGTGAAGGCAGCGCATCAAAGGTGCGCAATGCTGGTGCGAACCCGGGAGCGCTCCGATGTGTGCTCCAAGGTGCGGCGTGCACGAAGTCCGAGCCCGGCTTGCCCCGGGTGCGCACCTCGCGTGCACCTTCGCCGGGGTGAGCACCTTGGCTGGGTTGCGCGCCCTGGTGCGCACCAAGGAGCGCTCTGAAGTGTGCTCCAAGGTGCGGCGTGCACGAAGTCGGAGCTCGGTTTGCCCCGGGTGTGCACCTCGGGTGCGCACCTCGCGTGCACCTTCGCTGCGGTGGGCACCTTGGCTGGGTTGCGCGCCTTGGTGGGCACCATGCAGTGCACGAAGTCGGAGCCCGGTTTGCCCCGGGCGCGCACCTCCGCCAGGGTGGGCACCTTGGTGCGCACAACTTGCCTGGGCTGCGCACCAGGAAGGGCTCAAGATGGCACCCGCGTTCCGTTTTTTTCACTATCTTTCAGAACGGAAATTTTAAAATATCGTTTTTTTTTGCCTTTTCTGGAAATTAGTGAAGGCAGCGCATCAAAGGTGCGCAACGCTGGTGCGAACCTGGGAGCGCTCCGATGTGTGCTCCAAGGTGCGGCGTGCACGAAGTCGGAGCCCGGTTTGCCCCGGGTGCGCCCTGGTGGGCACCATGGTGCGCACCAAGGAGCGCTCCGAAGTGTGCTCCAAGGTGCGGCCTGCACGAAGTCGGAGCCCGGTTTGCCCCGGGCGTGCACCGCGGGTGGGCACCTTGGTGCGCATGCCTTGCCTGGGCTGCGCACCAGGGCGGGCTCAAGATGGCACCCGCGTTCCGTTTTTTTCACTATCTTTCAAAACGGAAATTTTAAAATCTCATTTTTTTTTGCCTTTTCTGGAAATTAGTGAAGGCAGCGCATCAAAGGTGCGCACCTCGCTGCCCACCACGGTGCGCAACGCCGGTGGGCACCCGGGAGTGCTTCGAAGTGTGCTCCAAGGTGCTGCGTGCACGTTGTCGGAGCCCGGTTTGCCCCGGGTGCGCACCTCGCGTGCACCTTCGTCGGGGTGGGCACCTTGGCTGGGTTTGCCCCGGCTGCGCTCCGAAGCGGGGTTATTGGAGCGCCGCCTCTTTTTTTGTCGGAGCGTTTGGTGGGGTTTCTCGCATTGGCTCTTCCCAGGCCCGGTTGCCACCCTGGCGCGCACGAAGTCGGAAGTAGGGTTAATTGCCCGGGTGCGCACCTTTGCCAGGGTGGGCACCTTACCTGGGCTGTGCACCAGGGCGGGCTCAAGATGGCACCCGCGTTCCGTTTTTTTCACTATCTTTCAAAACGGAAATTTTAAAATCTCCTCTTTTTTTTGCCTTTTCTGGAAATTAGTGAAGGCAGCGCATCAAAGGTGCGCACCTCGCTGCCCACCTTGGTGTGCTCTGAGGTGCGCACCCGGGAGCGCTACGAAGTGTGCTCCAAGGTGCGGCGTGCACGTTGTCGGAGCCCGGTTTGCCCCGGGTGCGCACCTCGCCTGCACCTTGGCCGGGGTGGGCACCCTGGCTGGGTTTGCCCAGGGTGCGCTCCGAAGCGGGGTTACTGGAGCGCCCCCTCTTTTTTTGTCAGAGCGTTTGGTGGGGTTTCTCGCATTGGCTCTTCCCAGGCCCGGTTGTTGGGTGCGCTCCCACCCTGGCGCGCGCGAAGTTGGAAGTTGGGTTAATTGCCCGGGCGCGCACCTTCGCCAGGGTGGGCACCTTGGTGCGCACACCTTGGCTGGGCTGCGCACCAGGGCGGGCTCAAGATGGCACCAGCATTCCCTTTTTCTCACTATCTTTCAAAACGGAAATTTTAAAATCTCGTTTTTTTTTGCCTTTTATGGAAATTAGTGAAGGCATCGCATCAAAGGTGCGCACCTCGCTGCCCACCTTGGTGTGCTCCGAGGTGCCCACCACGGTGCGCTCCGAGGTGCCCACCACGGTGCGCAACGCCGGTGCGAACCCGGGAGCGCCCCGATGTGTGCTCCAAGGTGCGGCGTGCACGAAGCCGGACCCCGGTTTGCCCCGGGTGCGCACCTCGCGTGCACCTTGGTGCGCACACCTTGGCTGGGTTGCGCGGCCTGGTGGGCACCATGGTGCGCACCAAGGAGCGCTCCGAAGTGTGCTCCAAGGTGCGGCGTGCACGAAGTCCTAGCCCGGTTTGCCCCGGGTGCGCACCTTCGCCGCGGTGGGCACCATGGCGTGCACGAAGTCGGAGCCCGGTTTGCCCCGGGTGCGCACCTCGCGTGCACCTTCGCCGGGGTGGGCACCTCGGCTGGGTTGCGCGCCCTGGTGCGCACCAAGGAGCGCTCCGAAGTGTGCTCCAAGGTGCGGCGTGCACGAAGTCGGAGCCCGGTTTGCCCCGGGTGCGCACCTTCGCCGCGGTGGGCACCCTGGTGCGCACCATGGCGTGCACGAAGTCGGAGCCCGGTTTGCCCCGGGTGCGCACCTCGCGTGCACCTTCGGCGGGGTTGCGCGCCCTGGTGCGCACCAAGGAGCGCTCCGAAGTGTGCTCCAAGGTGCGGCGTGCACGAAGTCGGAGCCCGGTTTGCCCCGGGTGCGCACCTCGCGTGCACCTTCGGCGGGGTTGCGCGCCCTGGTGGGCACCATGGTGCGCACCAAGGAGCGCTCCGAAGTGTGCTCCAAGGTGCGGCGTGCACGAAGTCGGAGCCCGGTTTGCCCCGGGTGCGCACCTCGCGTGCACCTTCGCCGCGGTGGGCACCATGGCGTGCACGAAGTCGGAGCCCGGTTTGCCCCGGGTGCGCACCTCGCGTGCACCTTCGCCGGGGTGGGCACCTCGGCTGGGTTGCGCGCCCTGGTGCGCACCAAGGAGCGCTCCGAAGTGTGCTCCAAGGTGCGGCGTGCACGAAGTCGGAGCCCGGTTTGCCCCGGGTGCGCACCTCGCGTGCACCTTCGCCGCGGTGGGCACCATGGCGTGCACGAAGTCGGAGCCCGGTTTGCCCCGGGTGCGCACCCCGCGTGCACCTTCGCCGGGGTGGGCACCTCGGCTGGGTTGCGCGCCCTGGTGCGCACCAAGGAGCGCTCCGAAGTGTGCTCCAAGGTGCGGCGTGCACG
Source organism: Cryptomeria japonica (assembly GCF_030272615.1). Lineage (NCBI taxonomy): Eukaryota > Viridiplantae > Streptophyta > Pinopsida > Cupressales > Cupressaceae > Cryptomeria > Cryptomeria japonica. Next base: position 35,228 of record NW_026729060.1, on the reverse strand, counting down.
AAGTCGGAGCCCGGTTTGCCCCGGGTGCGCACCTCGCGTGCACCTTCGCCGCGGTGGGCACCTTGGCTGGGTTGGGCACCATTGAGCGCTCCGAAGTGTGCTCCAAGGTGCGCACCATGGCCCTCCAAGGTGCGCAGCATGGCGTGCACGAAGTCGGAGCCCGGTTTGCCCCGGGTGCGCACCTCGCGTGCACCTTCGCCAGGGTGGGCACCTCGGTGCGCACACCTTCTCAATGTTTTCTTGCCTTTTCTGGAAATTGGTGAAGGCAGCGCATCAAAGGTGCGCACCTCGGTGTGCTCCGAGGTGCGAACCCGAGAGCGCTCCGAGGTGCCCACGAAGTCGAAAGTCGGGTTAATTGCATTGTTTTCCCCGGGTGCGCTCCGAGGTGCGCAACATCGGTGCGCACCAAGGAGGGCTCCGAAGTGTGCTCCAAGGTGCGCACGATTCGGAGCTCGGTTTGCCCGGGGTGCGCACACCTTGGCTGGGTTGCGCACCCTTTGTGCGCTCCAAGGTGCGCACGAAGTCGGAGCTCGGTTTGCCCCGGGTGCGCACCTTGATGCGCACGCCTTGGCTGGGCTGCGCACCTTGGTGGGCGCCATGGTGCGCACCTTTCGTGCGCTCCAAGGTGCGCACGAAGTCGGAGCTCGGTTTGCCCCGGGTGCGCACCTTGGTGGGCGCCATGGTGCACTCCGAGGTGCCCAAGATTGGTGCGCACCAAGGAGCGCTCCGAAGTGCGCTCCAAGGTGCGCAGGTGCGCGCGAAGTCGAAAGTTGGGTTAATTGTCCGGTTTGCCTCGGGTGCGCACCTTGCGTGCACCTTCGCCAGGGTGGGCGCCTTGGTGCGCACACCTTGGCTGGGCTGCGCACCCGGGCGCGCACACCTTGGCACCCGCGTTTCCTTCATTTTAAATTTTTTTTTTTTACAATCTCTCAAGTGGGAAATTCTATAATCTCAACTTTTTTTGCCTTTTCAGGAAACTTTTGAATGGAGCGCATCATTGGTGCGCTCCGAAGTGTGCTCCAAGGTGCGCACCTCTGGTGTGCTCCAAAGCTCTCTCCAGCTGCGTGCACCTGCCCCGGCCGCGCACCCGGCCCCGCCCAGCTTCGCTCACCTGTCCCGGGCGTCTGGTGCGGAACCTTAGAGTAAGAAACATCACCGTGCACCTTGGCCAACGTGCGCGACTCGACCGAGCGCGCACTGGCCGAGGTGCACACCGATTTCACCTGGGTGCGCGCGCAGCACCTCGGGCGCACCGGGGTGCGCGCACAACGCCCGGGTTGCACCGTGGCCTGTGTGCTCGGGGCGCCTCGGGTGCGCGCTCGGTGTCGCCCCCGCGCGCGCGGTAGTGCGGGCAGCGCACCCCGGCCCGGCCCGGCCCCGACGAGAACGCAAACGGGCAAAAGGTTTATTCAAATAGCATTGCGACGCCCGGCGAAAAACTAAAAAAGGGTGCAACACCGGGACTTCCCGGGAGGTCACCCATCCCAGTACTACTCCGGCCCAAGCGCGCTTAACTGCGGAGTTCTGATGGGATCCGGTGCACTAACGCTGGTATGATCGCACCCGTTATGAGCTTGTCGCAGTGTGTACTTAGCAAACCGCGACCCACGTGCGAATCCACCCCGGCCACCCACCCCCGTCGAGGTGCACACCCTCCCTCGCGAAGTGCGCCCCGTTCGCCAAGTGTGAGCCCTGCCCGGGTGCGCGCACCTTGCTAGGGCGTCGGGTGTGCACCCGGCCCGGCCTACGTGCGTGCACCTGGACGGGGCGTCGTGTGCGTGCAGTGTCCCGTCTGCAACGCGGTGCCCACACACCACCTCGGGCGCAACGACCTGCGCTCACATGTGGGCCGAGTGCACCTTGGTGCATGTTCGGGGCGCCTCGGGTGCACGCTCGATCTTGCCCCGGTGCACCAAGGCGCTCGGTTTGCCCCGGGTGCGCACTTGGTGCAAGGTGGGCACCCAAAATAGGGATCAAGCACCAAAACACAAGTTTCGGGATGCAAAATGGGACCCAAGGACCACAAATGCGTTCCAAGACCCATGATGGGTCCACGAGAACAAAAATGTGTTCCGAGACTTAATAAACAAATATTGGGTTTTAGGAGAAGAAACATGCTCTGATGCCCAAAACGAGAATCGACCCCGAAAAGGCCACAGGCCAAAAGTGGGATGCGAGACAAAAAAAAATGGGACCCGAGGACCAAAATTGGGTTCCCAGGTCGAAGACAGGGCAACCGGACAAGAAACGACCTCTAAGGCTCGAAATGAGTCCCGACGACTAAAACTTGACAAGAAGCACCCATCAGGCACCCAACTCGACACCCATGGGATGCCGACCCACCCGGGCTTCCACCTAGCACACCTTGGCACCCACCCACCCTCGCACCCAACCTCGCACCCAACTTAGCACCTTTGAACCCACATTGGCACTCACCCTGACCCTGGCACCTTGGAACCCACATTGGCACTCACCTTGACCCTGGCACCCACCTTTGCACTCACCTTGGGACCCACCCTGGCTCCCACCTCGGCACCCACCCAGACACCCACCTTGGTTCCTTGGCACCCACCTTGGATCCTTGGCACCCACCCCGACACCCACCTTGGCACGCAACTTGGCTACTTGCCACCCACCTTGGCTCCTTGACGCCCACCCCGACAACCACCCCGTGACCTACCCTGGCTAGGGTTGGTGCACACCCACCCTGGTGCCCACCTTGGCACCCACCCCATGACCCACCTTGGCACGCACCTTAGTACCCACCCCGTTACCCACCCTAGGACCCACCCCGTGACCCACCTTGGCCAGGGTGGGTGCCTTGGTGCGCACAACTTGCCTGGGCTGCACACCAGGGCGGGCTCAAGATGGCACCCGCGTTCCGTTTTTTTCACTATCTTTCAAAACGGAAATTTTAAAATCTCGTTTTTTTTTTTTTTTTGCCTTTTCTGGAAATTAGTGAAGGCAGCGCATCAAAGGTGCGCAATGCTGGTGCGAACCCGGGAGCGCTCCGATGTGTGCTCCAAGGTGCGGCGTGCACGAAGTCCGAGCCCGGCTTGCCCCGGGTGCGCACCTCGCGTGCACCTTCGCCGGGGTGAGCACCTTGGCTGGGTTGCGCGCCCTGGTGCGCACCAAGGAGCGCTCTGAAGTGTGCTCCAAGGTGCGGCGTGCACGAAGTCGGAGCTCGGTTTGCCCCGGGTGTGCACCTCGGGTGCGCACCTCGCGTGCACCTTCGCTGCGGTGGGCACCTTGGCTGGGTTGCGCGCCTTGGTGGGCACCATGCAGTGCACGAAGTCGGAGCCCGGTTTGCCCCGGGCGCGCACCTCCGCCAGGGTGGGCACCTTGGTGCGCACAACTTGCCTGGGCTGCGCACCAGGAAGGGCTCAAGATGGCACCCGCGTTCCGTTTTTTTCACTATCTTTCAGAACGGAAATTTTAAAATATCGTTTTTTTTTGCCTTTTCTGGAAATTAGTGAAGGCAGCGCATCAAAGGTGCGCAACGCTGGTGCGAACCTGGGAGCGCTCCGATGTGTGCTCCAAGGTGCGGCGTGCACGAAGTCGGAGCCCGGTTTGCCCCGGGTGCGCCCTGGTGGGCACCATGGTGCGCACCAAGGAGCGCTCCGAAGTGTGCTCCAAGGTGCGGCCTGCACGAAGTCGGAGCCCGGTTTGCCCCGGGTGTGCACCGCGGGTGGGCACCTTGGTGCGCATGCCTTGCCTGGGCTGCGCACCAGGGCGGGCTCAAGATGGCACCCGCGTTCCGTTTTTTTCACTATCTTTCAAAACGGAAATTTTAAAATCTCATTTTTTTTTGCCTTTTCTGGAAATTAGTGAAGGCAGCGCATCAAAGGTGCGCACCTCGCTGCCCACCACGGTGCGCAACGCCGGTGGGCACCCGGGAGTGCTTCGAAGTGTGCTCCAAGGTGCTGCGTGCACGTTGTCGGAGCCCGGTTTGCCCCGGGTGCGCACCTCGCGTGCACCTTCGTCGGGGTGGGCACCTTGGCTGGGTTTGCCCCGGCTGCGCTCCGAAGCGGGGTTATTGGAGCGCCGCCTCTTTTTTTGTCGGAGCGTTTGGTGGGGTTTCTCGCATTGGCTCTTCCCAGGCCCGGTTGCCACCCTGGCGCGCACGAAGTCGGAAGTAGGGTTAATTGCCCGGGTGCGCACCTTTGCCAGGGTGGGCACCTTACCTGGGCTGTGCACCAGGGCGGGCTCAAGATGGCACCCGCGTTCCGTTTTTTTCACTATCTTTCAAAACGGAAATTTTAAAATCTCCTCTTTTTTTTGCCTTTTCTGGAAATTAGTGAAGGCAGCGCATCAAAGGTGCGCACCTCGCTGCCCACCTTGGTGTGCTCTGAGGTGCGCACCCGGGAGCGCTACGAAGTGTGCTCCAAGGTGCGGCGTGCACGTTGTCGGAGCCCGGTTTGCCCCGGGTGCGCACCTCGCCTGCACCTTGGCCGGGGTGGGCACCCTGGCTGGGTTTGCCCAGGGTGCGCTCCGAAGCGGGGTTACTGGAGCGCCCCCTCTTTTTTTGTCAGAGCGTTTGGTGGGGTTTCTCGCATTGGCTCTTCCCAGGCCCGGTTGTTGGGTGCGCTCCCACCCTGGCGCGCGCGAAGTTGGAAGTTGGGTTAATTGCCCGGGCGCGCACCTTCGCCAGGGTGGGCACCTTGGTGCGCACACCTTGGCTGGGCTGCGCACCAGGGCGGGCTCAAGATGGCACCAGCATTCCCTTTTTCTCACTATCTTTCAAAACGGAAATTTTAAAATCTCGTTTTTTTTTGCCTTTTATGGAAATTAGTGAAGGCATCGCATCAAAGGTGCGCACCTCGCTGCCCACCTTGGTGTGCTCCGAGGTGCCCACCACGGTGCGCTCCGAGGTGCCCACCACGGTGCGCAACGCCGGTGCGAACCCGGGAGCGCCCCGATGTGTGCTCCAAGGTGCGGCGTGCACGAAGCCGGACCCCGGTTTGCCCCGGGTGCGCACCTCGCGTGCACCTTGGTGCGCACACCTTGGCTGGGTTGCGCGGCCTGGTGGGCACCATGGTGCGCACCAAGGAGCGCTCCGAAGTGTGCTCCAAGGTGCGGCGTGCACGAAGTCCTAGCCCGGTTTGCCCCGGGTGCGCACCTTCGCCGCGGTGGGCACCATGGCGTGCACGAAGTCGGAGCCCGGTTTGCCCCGGGTGCGCACCTCGCGTGCACCTTCGCCGGGGTGGGCACCTCGGCTGGGTTGCGCGCCCTGGTGCGCACCAAGGAGCGCTCCGAAGTGTGCTCCAAGGTGCGGCGTGCACGAAGTCGGAGCCCGGTTTGCCCCGGGTGCGCACCTTCGCCGCGGTGGGCACCCTGGTGCGCACCATGGCGTGCACGAAGTCGGAGCCCGGTTTGCCCCGGGTGCGCACCTCGCGTGCACCTTCGGCGGGGTTGCGCGCCCTGGTGCGCACCAAGGAGCGCTCCGAAGTGTGCTCCAAGGTGCGGCGTGCACGAAGTCGGAGCCCGGTTTGCCCCGGGTGCGCACCTCGCGTGCACCTTCGGCGGGGTTGCGCGCCCTGGTGGGCACCATGGTGCGCACCAAGGAGCGCTCCGAAGTGTGCTCCAAGGTGCGGCGTGCACGAAGTCGGAGCCCGGTTTGCCCCGGGTGCGCACCTCGCGTGCACCTTCGCCGCGGTGGGCACCATGGCGTGCACGAAGTCGGAGCCCGGTTTGCCCCGGGTGCGCACCTCGCGTGCACCTTCGCCGGGGTGGGCACCTCGGCTGGGTTGCGCGCCCTGGTGCGCACCAAGGAGCGCTCCGAAGTGTGCTCCAAGGTGCGGCGTGCACGAAGTCGGAGCCCGGTTTGCCCCGGGTGCGCACCTCGCGTGCACCTTGGCGCGGTGGGCACCATGGCGTGCACGAAGTCGGAGCCCGGTTTGCCCCGGGTGCGCACCCCGCGTGCACCTTCGCCGGGGTGGGCACCTCGGCTGGGTTGCGCGCCCTGGTGCGCACCAAGGAGCGCTCCGAAGTGTGCTCCAAGGTGCGGCGTGCACGAAGTCGGAGCCCGGTTTGCCCCGGGTGCGCACCTCGCGTGCACCTTCGCCGCGGTGGGCACCTTGGCTGGGTTGGGCACCATTGAGCGCTCCGAAGTGTGCTCCAAGGTGCGCACCATGGCCCTCCAAGGTGCGCAGCATGGCGTGCACGAAGTCGGAGCCCGGTTTGCCCCGGGTGCGCACCTCGCGTGCACCTTCGCCAGGGTGGGCACCTCGGTGCGCACACCTTCTCAATGTTTTCTTGCCTTTTCTGGAAATTGGTGAAGGCAGCGCATCAAAGGTGCGCACCTCGGTGTGCTCCGAGGTGCGAACCCGAGAGCGCTCCGAGGTGCCCACGAAGTCGAAAGTCGGGTTAATTGCATTGTTTTCCCCGGGTGCGCTCCGAGGTGCGCAACATCGGTGCGCACCAAGGAGGGCTCCGAAGTGTGCTCCAAGGTGCGCACGATTCGGAGCTCGGTTTGCCCGGGGTGCGCACACCTTGGCTGGGTTGCGCACCCTTTGTGCGCTCCAAGGTGCGCACGAAGTCGGAGCTCGGTTTGCCCCGGGTGCGCACCTTGATGCGCACGCCTTGGCTGGGCTGCGCACCTTGGTGGGCGCCATGGTGCGCACCTTTCGTGCGCTCCAAGGTGCGCACGAAGTCGGAGCTCGGTTTGCCCCGGGTGCGCACCTTGGTGGGCGCCATGGTGCACTCCGAGGTGCCCAAGATTGGTGCGCACCAAGGAGCGCTCCGAAGTGCGCTCCAAGGTGCGCAGGTGCGCGCGAAGTCGAAAGTTGGGTTAATTGTCCGGTTTGCCTCGGGTGCGCACCTTGCGTGCACCTTCGCCAGGGTGGGCGCCTTGGTGCGCACACCTTGGCTGGGCTGCGCACCCGGGCGCGCACACCTTGGCACCCGCGTTTCCTTCATTTTAAATTTTTTTTTTTTACAATCTCTCAAGTGGGAAATTCTATAATCTCAACTTTTTTTGCCTTTTCAGGAAACTTTTGAATGGAGCGCATCATTGGTGCGCTCCGAAGTGTGCTCCAAGGTGCGCACCTCTGGTGTGCTCCAAAGCTCTCTCCAGCTGCGTGCACCTGCCCCGGCCGCGCACCCGGCCCCGCCCAGCTTCGCTCACCTGTCCCGGGCGTCTGGTGCGGAACCTTAGAGTAAGAAACATCACCGTGCACCTTGGCCAACGTGCGCGACTCGACCGAGCGCGCACTGGCCGAGGTGCACACCGATTTCACCTGGGTGCGCGCGCAGCACCTCGGGCGCACCGGGGTGCGCGCACAACGCCCGGGTTGCACCGTGGCCTGTGTGCTCGGGGCGCCTCGGGTGCGCGCTCGGTGTCGCCCCCGCGCGCGCGGTAGTGCGGGCAGCGCACCCCGGCCCGGCCCGGCCCCGACGAGAACGCAAACGGGCAAAAGGTTTATTCAAATAGCATTGCGACGCCCGGCGAAAAACTAAAAAAGGGTGCAACACCGGGACTTCCCGGGAGGTCACCCATCCCAGTACTACTCCGGCCCAAGCGCGCTTAACTGCGGAGTTCTGATGGGATCCGGTGCACTAACGCTGGTATGATCGCACCCGTTATGAGCTTGTCGCAGTGTGTACTTAGCAAACCGCGACCCACGTGCGAATCCACCCCGGCCACCCACCCCCGTCGAGGTGCACACCCTCCCTCGCGAAGTTCGCCCCGTTCGCCAAGTGTGAGCCCTGCCCGGGTGCGCGCACCTTGCTAGGGCGTCGGGTGTGCACCCGGCCCGGCCTACGTGCGTGCACCTGGACGGGGCGTCGTGTGCGTGCAGTGTCCCGTCTGCAACGCGGTGCCCACACACCACCTCGGGCGCAACGACCTGCGCTCACATGTGGGCCGAGTGCACCTTGGTGCATGTTCGGGGCGCCTCGGGTGCACGCTCGATCTTGCCCCGGTGCACCAAGGCGCTCGGTTTGCCCCGGGTGCGCACTTGGTGCAAGGTGGGCACCCAAAATAGGGATCAAGCACCAAAACACAAGTTTCGGGATGCAAAATGGGACCCAAGGACCACAAATGCGTTCCAAGACCCATGATGGGTCCACGAGAACAAAAATGTGTTCCGAGACTTAATAAACAAATATTGGGTTTTAGGAGAAGAAACATGCTCTGATGCCCAAAACGAGAATCGACCCCGAAAAGGCCACAGGCCAAAAGTGGGATGCGAGACAAAAAAAAATGGGACCCGAGGACCAAAATTGGGTTCCCAGGTCGAAGACAGGGCAACCGGACAAGAAACGACCTCTAAGGCTCGAAATGAGTCCCGACGACTAAAACTTGACAAGAAGCACCCATCAGGCACCCAACTCGACACCCATGGGATGCCGACCCACCCGGGCTTCCACCTAGCACACCTTGGCACCCACCCACCCTCGCACCCAACCTCGCACCCAACTTAGCACCTTTGAACCCACATTGGCACTCACCCTGACCCTGGCACCTTGGAACCCACATTGGCACTCACCTTGACCCTGGCACCCACCTTTGCACTCACCTTGGGACCCACCCTGGCTCCCACCTCGGCACCCACCCAGACACCCACCTTGGTTCCTTGGCACCCACCTTGGATCCTTGGCACCCACCCCGACACCCACCTTGGCACGCAACTTGGCTACTTGCCACCCACCTTGGCTCCTTGACGCCCACCCCGACAACCACCCCGTGACCTACCCTGGCTAGGGTTGGTGCACACCCACCCTGGTGCCCACCTTGGCACCCACCCCATGACCCACCTTGGCACGCACCTTAGTACCCACCCCGTTACCCACCCTAGGACCCACCCCGTGACCCACCTTGGCCAGGGTGGGTGCCTTGGTGCGCACAACTTGCCTGGGCTGCACACCAGGGCGGGCTCAAGATGGCACCCGCGTTCCGTTTTTTTCACTATCTTTCAAAACGGAAATTTTAAAATCTCGTTTTTTTTTTTTTTTTGCCTTTTCTGGAAATTAGTGAAGGCAGCGCATCAAAGGTGCGCAATGCTGGTGCGAACCCGGGAGCGCTCCGATGTGTGCTCCAAGGTGCGGCGTGCACGAAGTCCGAGCCCGGCTTGCCCCGGGTGCGCACCTCGCGTGCACCTTCGCCGGGGTGAGCACCTTGGCTGGGTTGCGCGCCCTGGTGCGCACCAAGGAGCGCTCTGAAGTGTGCTCCAAGGTGCGGCGTGCACGAAGTCGGAGCTCGGTTTGCCCCGGGTGTGCACCTCGGGTGCGCACCTCGCGTGCACCTTCGCTGCGGTGGGCACCTTGGCTGGGTTGCGCGCCTTGGTGGGCACCATGCAGTGCACGAAGTCGGAGCCCGGTTTGCCCCGGGCGCGCACCTCCGCCAGGGTGGGCACCTTGGTGCGCACAACTTGCCTGGGCTGCGCACCAGGAAGGGCTCAAGATGGCACCCGCGTTCCGTTTTTTTCACTATCTTTCAGAACGGAAATTTTAAAATATCGTTTTTTTTTGCCTTTTCTGGAAATTAGTGAAGGCAGCGCATCAAAGGTGCGCAACGCTGGTGCGAACCTGGGAGCGCTCCGATGTGTGCTCCAAGGTGCGGCGTGCACGAAGTCGGAGCCCGGTTTGCCCCGGGTGCGCCCTGGTGGGCACCATGGTGCGCACCAAGGAGCGCTCCGAAGTGTGCTCCAAGGTGCGGCCTGCACGAAGTCGGAGCCCGGTTTGCCCCGGGCGTGCACCGCGGGTGGGCACCTTGGTGCGCATGCCTTGCCTGGGCTGCGCACCAGGGCGGGCTCAAGATGGCACCCGCGTTCCGTTTTTTTCACTATCTTTCAAAACGGAAATTTTAAAATCTCATTTTTTTTTGCCTTTTCTGGAAATTAGTGAAGGCAGCGCATCAAAGGTGCGCACCTCGCTGCCCACCACGGTGCGCAACGCCGGTGGGCACCCGGGAGTGCTTCGAAGTGTGCTCCAAGGTGCTGCGTGCACGTTGTCGGAGCCCGGTTTGCCCCGGGTGCGCACCTCGCGTGCACCTTCGTCGGGGTGGGCACCTTGGCTGGGTTTGCCCCGGCTGCGCTCCGAAGCGGGGTTATTGGAGCGCCGCCTCTTTTTTTGTCGGAGCGTTTGGTGGGGTTTCTCGCATTGGCTCTTCCCAGGCCCGGTTGCCACCCTGGCGCGCACGAAGTCGGAAGTAGGGTTAATTGCCCGGGTGCGCACCTTTGCCAGGGTGGGCACCTTACCTGGGCTGTGCACCAGGGCGGGCTCAAGATGGCACCCGCGTTCCGTTTTTTTCACTATCTTTCAAAACGGAAATTTTAAAATCTCCTCTTTTTTTTGCCTTTTCTGGAAATTAGTGAAGGCAGCGCATCAAAGGTGCGCACCTCGCTGCCCACCTTGGTGTGCTCTGAGGTGCGCACCCGGGAGCGCTACGAAGTGTGCTCCAAGGTGCGGCGTGCACGTTGTCGGAAGCCCGGTTTGCCCCGGGTGCGCACCTCGCCTGCACCTTGGCCGGGGTGGGCACCCTGGCTGGGTTTGCCCAGGGTGCGCTCCGAAGCGGGGTTACTGGAGCGCCCCCTCTTTTTTTGTCAGAGCGTTTGGTGGGGTTTCTCGCATTGGCTCTTCCCAGGCCCGGTTGTTGGGTGCGCTCCCACCCTGGCGCGCGCGAAGTTGGAAGTTGGGTTAATTGCCCGGGCGCGCACCTTCGCCAGGGTGGGCACCTTGGTGCGCACACCTTGGCTGGGCTGCGCACCAGGGCGGGCTCAAGATGGCACCAGCATTCCCTTTTTCTCACTATCTTTCAAAACGGAAATTTTAAAATCTCGTTTTTTTTTGCCTTTTATGGAAATTAGTGAAGGCATCGCATCAAAGGTGCGCACCTCGCTGCCCACCTTGGTGTGCTCCGAGGTGCCCACCACGGTGCGCTCCGAGGTGCCCACCACGGTGCGCAACGCCGGTGCGAACCCGGGAGCGCCCCGATGTGTGCTCCAAGGTGCGGCGTGCACGAAGCCGGACCCCGGTTTGCCCCGGGTGCGCACCTCGCGTGCACCTTGGTGCGCACACCTTGGCTGGGTTGCGCGGCCTGGTGGGCACCATGGTGCGCACCAAGGAGCGCTCCAAAGTGTGCTCCAAGGTGCGGCGTGCACGAAGTCCTAGCCCGGTTTGCCCCGGGTGCGCACCTTCGCCGCGGTGGGCACCATGGCGTGCACGAAGTCGGAGCCCGGTTTGCCCCGGGTGCGCACCTCGCGTGCACCTTCGCCGGGGTGGGCACCTCGGCTGGGTTGCGCGCCCTGGTGCGCACCAAGGAGCGCTCCGAAGTGTGCTCCAAGGTGCGGCGTGCACGAAGTCGGAGCCCGGTTTGCCCCGGGTGCGCACCTTCGCCGCGGTGGGCACCCTGGTGCGCACCATGGCGTGCACGAAGTCGGAGCCCGGTTTGCCCCGGGTGCGCACCTCGCGTGCACCTTCGGCGGGGTTGCGCGCCCTGGTGCGCACCAAGGAGCGCTCCGAAGTGTGCTCCAAGGTGCGGCGTGCACGAAGTCGGAGCCCGGTTTGCCCCGGGTGCGCACCTCGCGTGCACCTTCGGCGGGGTTGCGCGCCCTGGTGGGCACCATGGTGCGCACCAAGGAGCGCTCCGAAGTGTGCTCCAAGGTGCGGCGTGCACGAAGTCGGAGCCCGGTTTGCCCCGGGTGCGCACCTCGCGTGCACCTTCGCCGCGGTGGGCACCATGGCGTGCACGAAGTCGGAGCCCGGTTTGCCCCGGGTGCGCACCTCGCGTGCACCTTCGCCGGGGTGGGCACCTCGGCTGGGTTGCGCGCCCTGGTGCGCACCAAGGAGCGCTCCGAAGTGTGCTCCAAGGTGCGGCGTGCACGAAGTCGGAGCCCGGTTTGCCCCGGGTGCGCACCTCGCGTGCACCTTCGCCGCGGTGGGCACCATGGCGTGCACGAAGTCGGAGCCCGGTTTGCCCCGGGTGCGCACCCCGCGTGCACCTTCGCCGGGGTGGGCACCTCGGCTGGGTTGCGCGCCCTGGTGCGCACCAAGGAGCGCTCCGAAGTGTGCTCCAAGGTGCGGCGTGCACGAAGTCGGAGCCCGGTTTGCCCCGGGTGCGCACCTCGCGTGCACCTTCGCCGCGGTGGGCACCTTGGCTGGGTTGGGCACCATTGAGCGCTCCGAAGTGTGCTCCAAGGTGCGCACCATGGCCCTCCAAGGTGCGCAGCATGGCGTGCACGAAGTCGGAGCCCGGTTTGCCCCGGGTGCGCACCTCGCGTGCACCTTCGCCAGGGTGGGCACCTCGGTGCGCACACCTTCTCAATGTTTTCTTGCCTTTTCTGGAAATTGGTGAAGGCAGCGCATCAAAGGTGCGCACCTCGGTGTGCTCCGAGGTGCGAACCCGAGAGCGCTCCGAGGTGCCCACGAAGTCGAAAGTCGGGTTAATTGCATTGTTTTCCCCGGGTGCGCTCCGAGGTGCGCAACATCGGTGCGCACCAAGGAGGGCTCCGAAGTGTGCTCCAAGGTGCGCACGATTCGGAGCTCGGTTTGCCCGGGGTGCGCACACCTTGGCTGGGTTGCGCACCCTTTGTGCGCTCCAAGGTGCGCACGAAGTCGGAGCTCGGTTTGCCCCGGGTGCGCACCTTCGCCAGGGTGCGCACCTTGATGCGCACGCCTTGGCTGGGCTGCGCACCTTGGTGGGCGCCATGGTGCGCACCTTTCGTGCGCTCCAAGGTGCGCACGAAGTCGGAGCTCGGTTTGCCCCGGGTGCGCACCTTGGTGGGCGCCATGGTGCACTCCGAGGTGCCCAAGATTGGTGCGCACCAAGGAGCGCTCCGAAGTGCGCTCCAAGGTGCGCAGGTGCGCGCGAAGTCGAAAGTTGGGTTAATTGTCCGGTTTGCCTCGGGTGCGCACCTTGCGTGCACCTTCGCCAGGGTGGGCGCCTTGGTGCGCACACCTTGGCTGGGCTGCGCACCCGGGCGCGCACACCTTGGCACCCGCGTTTCCTTCATTTTAAATTTTTTTTTTTTACAATCTCTCAAGTGGGAAATTCTATAATCTCAACTTTTTTTGCCTTTTCAGGAAACTTTTGAATGGAGCGCATCATTGGTGCGCTCCGAAGTGTGCTCCAAGGTGCGCACCTCTGGTGTGCTCCAAAGCTCTCTCCAGCTGCGTGCACCTGCCCCGGCCGCGCACCCGGCCCCGCCCAGCTTCGCTCACCTGTCCCGGGCGTCTGGTGCGGAACCTTAGAGTAAGAAACATCACCGTGCACCTTGGCCAACGTGCGCGACTCGACCGAGCGCGCACTGGCCGAGGTGCACACCGATTTCACCTGGGTGCGCGCGCAGCACCTCGGGCGCACCGGGGTGCGCGCACAACGCCCGGGTTGCACCGTGGCCTGTGTGCTCGGGGCGCCTCGGGTGCGCGCTCGGTGTCGCCCCCCGCGCGCGCGGTAGTGCGGGCAGCGCACCCCGGCCCGGCCCGGCCCCGACGAGAACGCAAACGGGCAAAAGGTTTATTCAAATAGCATTGCGACGCCCGGCGAAAAACTAAAAAAGGGTGCAACACCGGGACTTCCCGGGAGGTCACCCATCCCAGTACTACTCCGGCCCAAGCGCGCTTAACTGCGGAGTTCTGATGGGATCCGGTGCACTAACGCTGGTATGATCGCACCCGTTATGAGCTTGTCGCAGTGTGTACTTAGCAAACCGCGACCCACGTGCGAATCCACCCCGGCCACCCACCCCCGTCGAGGTGCACACCCTCCCTCGCGAAGTGCGCCCCGTTCGCCAAGTGTGAGCCCTGCCCGGGTGCGCGCACCTTGCTAGGGCGTCGGGTGTGCACCCGGCCCGGCCTACGTGCGTGCACCTGGACGGGGCGTCGTGTGCGTGCAGTGTCCCGTCTGCAACGCGGTGCCCACACACCACCTCGGGCGCAACGACCTGCGCTCACATGTGGGCCGAGTGCACCTTGGTGCATGTTCGGGGCGCCTCGGGTGCACGCTCGATCTTGCCCCGGTGCACCAAGGCGCTCGGTTTGCCCCGGGTGCGCACTTGGTGCAAGGTGGGCACCCAAAATAGGGATCAAGCACCAAAACACAAGTTTCGGGATGCAAAATGGGACCCAAGGACCACAAATGCGTTCCAAGACCCATGATGGGTCCACGAGAACAAAAATGTGTTCCGAGACTTAATAAACAAATATTGGGTTTTAGGAGAAGAAACATGCTCTGATGCCCAAAACTTGAATCGACCCCGAAAAGGCCACAGGCCAAAAGTGGGATGCGAGACAAAAAAAAATGGGACCCGAGGACCAAAATTGGGTTCCCAGGTCGAAGACAGGGCAACCGGACAAGAAACGACCTCTAAGGCTCGAAATGAGTCCCGACGACTAAAACTTGACAAGAAGCACCCATCAGGCACCCAACTCGACACCCATGGGATGCCGACCCACCCGGGCTTCCACCTAGCACACCTTGGCACCCACCCACCCTCGCACCCAACCTCGCACCCAACTTAGCACCTTTGAACCCACATTGGCACTCACCCTGACCCTGGCACCTTGGAACCCACATTGGCACTCACCTTGACCCTGGCACCCACCTTTGCACTCACCTTGGGACCCACCCTGGCTCCCACCTCGGCACCCACCCAGACACCCACCTTGGTTCCTTGGCACCCACCTTGGATCCTTGGCACCCACCCCGACACCCACCTTGGCACGCAACTTGGCTACTTGCCACCCACCTTGGCTCCTTGACGCCCACCCCGACAACCACCCCGTGACCTACCCTGGCTAGGGTTGGTGCACACCCACCCTGGTGCCCACCTTGGCACCCACCCCATGACCCACCTTGGCACGCACCTTAGTACCCACCCCGTTACCCACCCTAGGACCCACCCCGTGACCCACCTTGGCCAGGGTGGGTGCCTTGGTGCGCACAACTTGCCTGGGCTGCACACCAGGGCGGGCTCAAGATGGCACCCGCGTTCCGTTTTTTTCACTATCTTTCAAAACGGAAATTTTAAAATCTCGTTTTTTTTTTTTTTTTGCCTTTTCTGGAAATTAGTGAAGGCAGCGCATCAAAGGTGCGCAATGCTGGTGCGAACCCGGGAGCGCTCCGATGTGTGCTCCAAGGTGCGGCGTGCACGAAGTCCGAGCCCGGCTTGCCCCGGGTGCGCACCTCGCGTGCACCTTCGCCGGGGTGAGCACCTTGGCTGGGTTGCGCGCCCTGGTGCGCACCAAGGAGCGCTCTGAAGTGTGCTCCAAGGTGCGGCGTGCACGAAGTCGGAGCTCGGTTTGCCCCGGGTGTGCACCTCGGGTGCGCACCTCGCGTGCACCTTCGCTGCGGTGGGCACCTTGGCTGGGTTGCGCGCCTTGGTGGGCACCATGCAGTGCACGAAGTCGGAGCCCGGTTTGCCCCGGGCGCGCACCTCCGCCAGGGTGGGCACCTTGGTGCGCACAACTTGCCTGGGCTGCGCACCAGGAAGGGCTCAAGATGGCACCCGCGTTCCGTTTTTTTCACTATCTTTCAGAACGGAAATTTTAAAATATCGTTTTTTTTTGCCTTTTCTGGAAATTAGTGAAGGCAGCGCATCAAAGGTGCGCAACGCTGGTGCGAACCTGGGAGCGCTCCGATGTGTGCTCCAAGGTGCGGCGTGCACGAAGTCGGAGCCCGGTTTGCCCCGGGTGCGCCCTGGTGGGCACCATGGTGCGCACCAAGGAGCGCTCCGAAGTGTGCTCCAAGGTGCGGCCTGCACGAAGTCGGAGCCCGGTTTGCCCCGGGCGTGCACCGCGGGTGGGCACCTTGGTGCGCATGCCTTGCCTGGGCTGCGCACCAGGGCGGGCTCAAGATGGCACCCGCGTTCCGTTTTTTTCACTATCTTTCAAAACGGAAATTTTAAAATCTCATTTTTTTTTGCCTTTTCTGGAAATTAGTGAAGGCAGCGCATCAAAGGTGCGCACCTCGCTGCCCACCACGGTGCGCAACGCCGGTGGGCACCCGGGAGTGCTTCGAAGTGTGCTCCAAGGTGCTGCGTGCACGTTGTCGGAGCCCGGTTTGCCCCGGGTGCGCACCTCGCGTGCACCTTCGTCGGGGTGGGCACCTTGGCTGGGTTTGCCCCGGCTGCGCTCCGAAGCGGGGTTATTGGAGCGCCGCCTCTTTTTTTGTCGGAGCGTTTGGTGGGGTTTCTCGCATTGGCTCTTCCCAGGCCCGGTTGCCACCCTGGCGCGCACGAAGTCGGAAGTAGGGTTAATTGCCCGGGTGCGCACCTTTGCCAGGGTGGGCACCTTACCTGGGCTGTGCACCAGGGCGGGCTCAAGATGGCACCCGCGTTCCGTTTTTTTCACTATCTTTCAAAACGGAAATTTTAAAATCTCCTCTTTTTTTTGCCTTTTCTGGAAATTAGTGAAGGCAGCGCATCAAAGGTGCGCACCTCGCTGCCCACCTTGGTGTGCTCTGAGGTGCGCACCCGGGAGCGCTACGAAGTGTGCTCCAAGGTGCGGCGTGCACGTTGTCGGAGCCCGGTTTGCCCCGGGTGCGCACCTCGCCTGCACCTTGGCCGGGGTGGGCACCCTGGCTGGGTTTGCCCAGGGTGCGCTCCGAAGCGGGGTTACTGGAGCGCCCCCTCTTTTTTTGTCAGAGCGTTTGGTGGGGTTTCTCGCATTGGCTCTTCCCAGGCCCGGTTGTTGGGTGCGCTCCCACCCTGGCGCGCGCGAAGTTGGAAGTTGGGTTAATTGCCCGGGCGCGCACCTTCGCCAGGGTGGGCACCTTGGTGCGCACACCTTGGCTGGGCTGCGCACCAGGGCGGGCTCAAGATGGCACCAGCATTCCCTTTTTCTCACTATCTTTCAAAACGGAAATTTTAAAATCTCGTTTTTTTTTGCCTTTTATGGAAATTAGTGAAGGCATCGCATCAAAGGTGCGCACCTCGCTGCCCACCTTGGTGTGCTCCGAGGTGCCCACCACGGTGCGCAACGCCGGTGCGAACCCGGGAGCGCCCCGATGTGTGCTCCAAGGTGCGGCGTGCACGAAGCCGGACCCCGGTTTGCCCCGGGTGCGCACCTCGCGTGCACCTTGGTGCGCACACCTTGGCTGGGTTGCGCGGCCTGGTGGGCACCATGGTGCGCACCAAGGAGCGCTCCAAAGTGTGCTCCAAGGTGCGGCGTGCACGAAGTCCTAGCCCGGTTTGCCCCGGGTGCGCACCTTCGCCGCGGTGGGCACCATGGCGTGCACGAAGTCGGAGCCCGGTTTGCCCCGGGTGCGCACCTCGCGTGCACCTTCGCCGGGGTGGGCACCTCGGCTGGGTTGCGCGCCCTGGTGCGCACCAAGGAGCGCTCCGAAGTGTGCTCCAAGGTGCGGCGTGCACGAAGTCGGAGCCCGGTTTGCCCCGGGTGCGCACCTTCGCCGCGGTGGGCACCCTGGTGCGCACCATGGCGTGCACGAAGTCGGAGCCCGGTTTGCCCCGGGTGCGCACCTCGCGTGCACCTTCGGCGGGGTTGCGCGCCCTGGTGCGCACCAAGGAGCGCTCCGAAGTGTGCTCCAAGGTGCGGCGTGCACGAAGTCGGAGCCCGGTTTGCCCCGGGTGCGCACCTCGCGTGCACCTTCGGCGGGGTTGCGCGCCCTGGTGGGCACCATGGTGCGCACCAAGGAGCGCTCCGAAGTGTGCTCCAAGGTGCGGCGTGCACGAAGTCGGAGCCCGGTTTGCCCCGGGTGCGCACCTCGCGTGCACCTTCGCCGCGGTGGGCACCATGGCGTGCACGAAGTCGGAGCCCGGTTTGCCCCGGGTGCGCACCTCGCGTGCACCTTCGCCGGGGTGGGCACCTCGGCTGGGTTGCGCGCCCTGGTGCGCACCAAGGAGCGCTCCGAAGTGTGCTCCAAGGTGCGGCGTGCACGAAGTCGGAGCCCGGTTTGCCCCGGGTGCGCACCTCGCGTGCACCTTCGCCGCGGTGGGCACCATGGCGTGCACGAAGTCGGAGCCCGGTTTGCCCCGGGTGCGCACCCCGCGTGCACCTTCGCCGGGGTGGGCACCTCGGCTGGGTTGCGCGCCCTGGTGCGCACCAAGGAGCGCTCCGAAGTGTGCTCCAAGGTGCGGCGTGCACGAAGTCGGAGCCCGGTTTGCCCCGGGTGCGCACCTCGCGTGCACCTTCGCCGCGGTGGGCACCTTGGCTGGGTTGGGCACCATTGAGCGCTCCGAAGTGTGCTCCAAGGTGCGCACCATGGCCCTCCAAGGTGCGCAGCATGGCGTGCACGAAGTCGGAGCCCGGTTTGCCCCGGGTGCGCACCTCGCGTGCACCTTCGCCAGGGTGGGCACCTCGGTGCGCACACCTTCTCAATGTTTTCTTGCCTTTTCTGGAAATTGGTGAAGGCAGCGCATCAAAGGTGCGCACCTCGGTGTGCTCCGAGGTGCGAACCCGAGAGCGCTCCGAGGTGCCCACGAAGTCGAAAGTCGGGTTAATTGCATTGTTTTCCCCGGGTGCGCTCCGAGGTGCGCAACATCGGTGCGCACCAAGGAGGGCTCCGAAGTGTGCTCCAAGGTGCGCACGATTCGGAGCTCGGTTTGCCCGGGGTGCGCACACCTTGGCTGGGTTGCGCACCCTTTGTGCGCTCCAAGGTGCGCACGAAGTCGGAGCTCGGTTTGCCCCGGGTGCGCACCTTCGCCAGGGTGCGCACCTTGATGCGCACGCCTTGGCTGGGCTGCGCACCTTGGTGGGCGCCATGGTGCGCACCTTTCGTGCGCTCCAAGGTGCGCACGAAGTCGGAGCTCGGTTTGCCCCGGGTGCGCACCTTGGTGGGCGCCATGGTGCACTCCGAGGTGCCCAAGATTGGTGCGCACCAAGGAGCGCTCCGAAGTGCGCTCCAAGGTGCGCAGGTGCGCGCGAAGTCGAAAGTTGGGTTAATTGTCCGGTTTGCCTCGGGTGCGCACCTTGCGTGCACCTTCGCCAGGGTGGGCGCCTTGGTGCGCACACCTTGGCTGGGCTGCGCACCCGGGCGCGCACACCTTGGCACCCGCGTTTCCTTCATTTTAAATTTTTTTTTTTTACAATCTCTCAAGTGGGAAATTCTATAATCTCAACTTTTTTTGCCTTTTCAGGAAACTTTTGAATGGAGCGCATCATTGGTGCGCTCCGAAGTGTGCTCCAAGGTGCGCACCTCTGGTGTGCTCCAAAGCTCTCTCCAGCTGCGTGCACCTGCCCCGGCCGCGCACCCGGCCCCGCCCAGCTTCGCTCACCTGTCCCGGGCGTCTGGTGCGGAACCTTAGAGTAAGAAACATCACCGTGCACCTTGGCCAACGTGCGCGACTCGACCGAGCGCGCACTGGCCGAGGTGCACACCGATTTCACCTGGGTGCGCGCGCAGCACCTCGGGCGCACCGGGGTGCGCGCACAACGCCCGGGTTGCACCGTGGCCTGTGTGCTCGGGGCGCCTCGGGTGCGCGCTCGGTGTCGCCCCCCGCGCGCGCGGTAGTGCGGGCAGCGCACCCCGGCCCGGCCCGGCCCCGACGAGAACGCAAACGGGCAAAAGGTTTATTCAAATAGCATTGCGACGCCCGGCGAAAAACTAAAAAAGGGTGCAACACCGGGACTTCCCGGGAGGTCACCCATCCCAGTACTACTCCGGCCCAAGCGCGCTTAACTGCGGAGTTCTGATGGGATCCGGTGCACTAACGCTGGTATGATCGCACCCGTTATGAGCTTGTCGCAGTGTGTACTTAGCAAACCGCGACCCACGTGCGAATCCACCCCGGCCACCCACCCCCGTCGAGGTGCACACCCTCCCTCGCGAAGTGCGCCCCGTTCGCCAAGTGTGAGCCCTGCCCGGGTGCGCGCACCTTGCTAGGGCGTCGGGTGTGCACCCGGCCCGGCCTACGTGCGTGCACCTGGACGGGGCGTCGTGTGCGTGCAGTGTCCCGTCTGCAACGCGGTGCCCACACACCA
The DNA here is from genome assembly GCF_030272615.1 of Cryptomeria japonica. Classification (NCBI taxonomy): domain Eukaryota; kingdom Viridiplantae; phylum Streptophyta; class Pinopsida; order Cupressales; family Cupressaceae; genus Cryptomeria; species Cryptomeria japonica. The sequence goes on along the minus strand of NW_026729060.1, from coordinate 15,350 downwards.
CCTCGGGCGCAACGACCTGCGCTCACATGTGGGCCGAGTGCACCTTGGTGCATGTTCGGGGCGCCTCGGGTGCACGCTCGATCTTGCCCCGGTGCACCAAGGCGCTCGGTTTGCCCCGGGTGCGCACTTGGTGCAAGGTGGGCACCCAAAATAGGGATCAAGCACCAAAACACAAGTTTCGGGATGCAAAATGGGACCCAAGGACCACAAATGCGTTCCAAGACCCATGATGGGTCCACGAGAACAAAAATGTGTTCCGAGACTTAATAAACAAATATTGGGTTTTAGGAGAAGAAACATGCTCTGATGCCCAAAACGAGAATCGACCCCGAAAAGGCCACAGGCCAAAAGTGGGATGCGAGACAAAAAAAAATGGGACCCGAGGACCAAAATTGGGTTCCCAGGTCGAAGACAGGGCAACCGGACAAGAAACGACCTCTAAGGCTCGAAATGAGTCCCGACGACTAAAACTTGACAAGAAGCACCCATCAGGCACCCAACTCGACACCCATGGGATGCCGACCCACCCGGGCTTCCACCTAGCACACCTTGGCACCCACCCACCCTCGCACCCAACCTCGCACCCAACTTAGCACCTTTGAACCCACATTGGCACTCACCCTGACCCTGGCACCTTGGAACCCACATTGGCACTCACCTTGACCCTGGCACCCACCTTTGCACTCACCTTGGGACCCACCCTGGCTCCCACCTCGGCACCCACCCAGACACCCACCTTGGTTCCTTGGCACCCACCTTGGATCCTTGGCACCCACCCCGACACCCACCTTGGCACGCAACTTGGCTACTTGCCACCCACCTTGGCTCCTTGACGCCCACCCCGACAACCACCCCGTGACCTACCCTGGCTAGGGTTGGTGCACACCCACCCTGGTGCCCACCTTGGCACCCACCCCATGACCCACCTTGGCACGCACCTTAGTACCCACCCCGTTACCCACCCTAGGACCCACCCCGTGACCCACCTTGGCCAGGGTGGGTGCCTTGGTGCGCACAACTTGCCTGGGCTGCACACCAGGGCGGGCTCAAGATGGCACCCGCGTTCCGTTTTTTTCACTATCTTTCAAAACGGAAATTTTAAAATCTCGTTTTTTTTTTTTTTTTGCCTTTTCTGGAAATTAGTGAAGGCAGCGCATCAAAGGTGCGCAATGCTGGTGCGAACCCGGGAGCGCTCCGATGTGTGCTCCAAGGTGCGGCGTGCACGAAGTCCGAGCCCGGCTTGCCCCGGGTGCGCACCTCGCGTGCACCTTCGCCGGGGTGAGCACCTTGGCTGGGTTGCGCGCCCTGGTGCGCACCAAGGAGCGCTCTGAAGTGTGCTCCAAGGTGCGGCGTGCACGAAGTCGGAGCTCGGTTTGCCCCGGGTGTGCACCTCGGGTGCGCACCTCGCGTGCACCTTCGCTGCGGTGGGCACCTTGGCTGGGTTGCGCGCCTTGGTGGGCACCATGCAGTGCACGAAGTCGGAGCCCGGTTTGCCCCGGGCGCGCACCTCCGCCAGGGTGGGCACCTTGGTGCGCACAACTTGCCTGGGCTGCGCACCAGGAAGGGCTCAAGATGGCACCCGCGTTCCGTTTTTTTCACTATCTTTCAGAACGGAAATTTTAAAATATCGTTTTTTTTTGCCTTTTCTGGAAATTAGTGAAGGCAGCGCATCAAAGGTGCGCAACGCTGGTGCGAACCTGGGAGCGCTCCGATGTGTGCTCCAAGGTGCGGCGTGCACGAAGTCGGAGCCCGGTTTGCCCCGGGTGCGCCCTGGTGGGCACCATGGTGCGCACCAAGGAGCGCTCCGAAGTGTGCTCCAAGGTGCGGCCTGCACGAAGTCGGAGCCCGGTTTGCCCCGGGCGTGCACCGCGGGTGGGCACCTTGGTGCGCATGCCTTGCCTGGGCTGCGCACCAGGGCGGGCTCAAGATGGCACCCGCGTTCCGTTTTTTTCACTATCTTTCAAAACGGAAATTTTAAAATCTCATTTTTTTTTGCCTTTTCTGGAAATTAGTGAAGGCAGCGCATCAAAGGTGCGCACCTCGCTGCCCACCACGGTGCGCAACGCCGGTGGGCACCCGGGAGTGCTTCGAAGTGTGCTCCAAGGTGCTGCGTGCACGTTGTCGGAGCCCGGTTTGCCCCGGGTGCGCACCTCGCGTGCACCTTCGTCGGGGTGGGCACCTTGGCTGGGTTTGCCCCGGCTGCGCTCCGAAGCGGGGTTATTGGAGCGCCGCCTCTTTTTTTGTCGGAGCGTTTGGTGGGGTTTCTCGCATTGGCTCTTCCCAGGCCCGGTTGCCACCCTGGCGCGCACGAAGTCGGAAGTAGGGTTAATTGCCCGGGTGCGCACCTTTGCCAGGGTGGGCACCTTACCTGGGCTGTGCACCAGGGCGGGCTCAAGATGGCACCCGCGTTCCGTTTTTTTCACTATCTTTCAAAACGGAAATTTTAAAATCTCCTCTTTTTTTTGCCTTTTCTGGAAATTAGTGAAGGCAGCGCATCAAAGGTGCGCACCTCGCTGCCCACCTTGGTGTGCTCTGAGGTGCGCACCCGGGAGCGCTACGAAGTGTGCTCCAAGGTGCGGCGTGCACGTTGTCGGAGCCCGGTTTGCCCCGGGTGCGCACCTCGCCTGCACCTTGGCCGGGGTGGGCACCCTGGCTGGGTTTGCCCAGGGTGCGCTCCGAAGCGGGGTTACTGGAGCGCCCCCTCTTTTTTTGTCAGAGCGTTTGGTGGGGTTTCTCGCATTGGCTCTTCCCAGGCCCGGTTGTTGGGTGCGCTCCCACCCTGGCGCGCGCGAAGTTGGAAGTTGGGTTAATTGCCCGGGCGCGCACCTTCGCCAGGGTGGGCACCTTGGTGCGCACACCTTGGCTGGGCTGCGCACCAGGGCGGGCTCAAGATGGCACCAGCATTCCCTTTTTCTCACTATCTTTCAAAACGGAAATTTTAAAATCTCGTTTTGTTTTGCCTTTTATGGAAATTAGTGAAGGCATCGCATCAAAGGTGCGCACCTCGCTGCCCACCTTGGTGTGCTCCGAGGTGCCCACCACGGTGCGCTCCGAGGTGCCCACCACGGTGCGCAACGCCGGTGCGAACCCGGGAGCGCCCCGATGTGTGCTCCAAGGTGCGGCGTGCACGAAGCCGGACCCCGGTTTGCCCCGGGTGCGCACCTCGCGTGCACCTTGGTGCGCACACCTTGGCTGGGTTGCGCGGCCTGGTGGGCACCATGGTGCGCACCAAGGAGCGCTCCGAAGTGTGCTCCAAGGTGCGGCGTGCACGAAGTCCTAGCCCGGTTTGCCCCGGGTGCGCACCTTCGCCGCGGTGGGCACCATGGCGTGCACGAAGTCGGAGCCCGGTTTGCCCCGGGTGCGCACCTCGCGTGCACCTTCGCCGGGGTGGGCACCTCGGCTGGGTTGCGCGCCCTGGTGCGCACCAAGGAGCGCTCCGAAGTGTGCTCCAAGGTGCGGCGTGCACGAAGTCGGAGCCCGGTTTGCCCCGGGTGCGCACCTTCGCCGCGGTGGGCACCCTGGTGCGCACCATGGCGTGCACGAAGTCGGAGCCCGGTTTGCCCCGGGTGCGCACCTCGCGTGCACCTTCGGCGGGGTTGCGCGCCCTGGTGCGCACCAAGGAGCGCTCCGAAGTGTGCTCCAAGGTGCGGCGTGCACGAAGTCGGAGCCCGGTTTGCCCCGGGTGCGCACCTCGCGTGCACCTTCGGCGGGGTTGCGCGCCCTGGTGGGCACCATGGTGCGCACCAAGGAGCGCTCCGAAGTGTGCTCCAAGGTGCGGCGTGCACGAAGTCGGAGCCCGGTTTGCCCCGGGTGCGCACCTCGCGTGCACCTTCGCCGCGGTGGGCACCATGGCGTGCACGAAGTCGGAGCCCGGTTTGCCCCGGGTGCGCACCTCGCGTGCACCTTCGCCGGGGTGGGCACCTCGGCTGGGTTGCGCGCCCTGGTGCGCACCAAGGAGCGCTCCGAAGTGTGCTCCAAGGTGCGGCGTGCACGAAGTCGGAGCCCGGTTTGCCCCGGGTGCGCACCTCGCGTGCACCTTCGCCGCGGTGGGCACCATGGCGTGCACGAAGTCGGAGCCCGGTTTGCCCCGGGTGCGCACCCCGCGTGCACCTTCGCCGGGGTGGGCACCTCGGCTGGGTTGCGCGCCCTGGTGCGCACCAAGGAGCGCTCCGAAGTGTGCTCCAAGGTGCGGCGTGCACGAAGTCGGAGCCCGGTTTGCCCCGGGTGCGCACCTCGCGTGCACCTTCGCCGCGGTGGGCACCTTGGCTGGGTTGGGCACCATTGAGCGCTCCGAAGTGTGCTCCAAGGTGCGCACCATGGCCCTCCAAGGTGCGCAGCATGGCGTGCACGAAGTCGGAGCCCGGTTTGCCCCGGGTGCGCACCTCGCGTGCACCTTCGCCAGGGTGGGCACCTCGGTGCGCACACCTTCTCAATGTTTTCTTGCCTTTTCTGGAAATTGGTGAAGGCAGCGCATCAAAGGTGCGCACCTCGGTGTGCTCCGAGGTGCGAACCCGAGAGCGCTCCGAGGTGCCCACGAAGTCGAAAGTCGGGTTAATTGCATTGTTTTCCCCGGGTGCGCTCCGAGGTGCGCAACATCGGTGCGCACCAAGGAGGGCTCCGAAGTGTGCTCCAAGGTGCGCACGATTCGGAGCTCGGTTTGCCCGGGGTGCGCACACCTTGGCTGGGTTGCGCACCCTTTGTGCGCTCCAAGGTGCGCACGAAGTCGGAGCTCGGTTTGCCCCGGGTGCGCACCTTCGCCAGGGTGCGCACCTTGATGCGCACGCCTTGGCTGGGCTGCGCACCTTGGTGGGCGCCATGGTGCGCACCTTTCGTGCGCTCCAAGGTGCGCACGAAGTCGGAGCTCGGTTTGCCCCGGGTGCGCACCTTGGTGGGCGCCATGGTGCACTCCGAGGTGCCCAAGATTGGTGCGCACCAAGGAGCGCTCCGAAGTGCGCTCCAAGGTGCGCAGGTGCGCGCGAAGTCGAAAGTTGGGTTAATTGTCCGGTTTGCCTCGGGTGCGCACCTTGCGTGCACCTTCGCCAGGGTGGGCGCCTTGGTGCGCACACCTTGGCTGGGCTGCGCACCCGGGCGCGCACACCTTGGCACCCGCGTTTCCTTCATTTTAAATTTTTTTTTTTTACAATCTCTCAAGTGGGAAATTCTATAATCTCAACTTTTTTTGCCTTTTCAGGAAACTTTTGAATGGAGCGCATCATTGGTGCGCTCCGAAGTGTGCTCCAAGGTGCGCACCTCTGGTGTGCTCCAAAGCTCTCTCCAGCTGCGTGCACCTGCCCCGGCCGCGCACCCGGCCCCGCCCAGCTTCGCTCACCTGTCCCGGGCGTCTGGTGCGGAACCTTAGAGTAAGAAACATCACCGTGCACCTTGGCCAACGTGCGCGACTCGACCGAGCGCGCACTGGCCGAGGTGCACACCGATTTCACCTGGGTGCGCGCGCAGCACCTCGGGCGCACCGGGGTGCGCGCACAACGCCCGGGTTGCACCGTGGCCTGTGTGCTCGGGGCGCCTCGGGTGCGCGCTCGGTGTCGCCCCCCGCGCGCGCGGTAGTGCGGGCAGCGCACCCCGGCCCGGCCCGGCCCCGACGAGAACGCAAACGGGCAAAAGGTTTATTCAAATAGCATTGCGACGCCCGGCGAAAAACTAAAAAAGGGTGCAACACCGGGACTTCCCGGGAGGTCACCCATCCCAGTACTACTCCGGCCCAAGCGCGCTTAACTGCGGAGTTCTGATGGGATCCGGTGCACTAACGCTGGTATGATCGCACCCGTTATGAGCTTGTCGCAGTGTGTACTTAGCAAACCGCGACCCACGTGCGAATCCACCCCGGCCACCCACCCCCGTCGAGGTGCACACCCTCCCTCGCGAAGTGCGCCCCGTTCGCCAAGTGTGAGCCCTGCCCGGGTGCGCGCACCTTGCTAGGGCGTCGGGTGTGCACCCGGCCCGGCCTACGTGCGTGCACCTGGACGGGGCGTCGTGTGCGTGCAGTGTCCCGTCTGCAACGCGGTGCCCACACACCACCTCGGGCGCAACGACCTGCGCTCACATGTGGGCCGAGTGCACCTTGGTGCATGTTCGGGGCGCCTCGGGTGCACGCTCGATCTTGCCCCGGTGCACCAAGGCGCTCGGTTTGCCCCGGGTGCGCACTTGGTGCAAGGTGGGCACCCAAAATAGGGATCAAGCACCAAAACACAAGTTTCGGGATGCAAAATGGGACCCAAGGACCACAAATGCGTTCCAAGACCCATGATGGGTCCACGAGAACAAAAATGTGTTCCGAGACTTAATAAACAAATATTGGGTTTTAGGAGAAGAAACATGCTCTGATGCCCAAAACGAGAATCGACCCCGAAAAGGCCACAGGCCAAAAGTGGGATGCGAGACAAAAAAAAATGGGACCCGAGGACCAAAATTGGGTTCCCAGGTCGAAGACAGGGCAACCGGACAAGAAACGACCTCTAAGGCTCGAAATGAGTCCCGACGACTAAAACTTGACAAGAAGCACCCATCAGGCACCCAACTCGACACCCATGGGATGCCGACCCACCCGGGCTTCCACCTAGCACACCTTGGCACCCACCCACCCTCGCACCCAACCTCGCACCCAACTTAGCACCTTTGAACCCACATTGGCACTCACCCTGACCCTGGCACCTTGGAACCCACATTGGCACTCACCTTGACCCTGGCACCCACCTTTGCACTCACCTTGGGACCCACCCTGGCTCCCACCTCGGCACCCACCCAGACACCCACCTTGGTTCCTTGGCACCCACCTTGGATCCTTGGCACCCACCCCGACACCCACCTTGGCACGCAACTTGGCTACTTGCCACCCACCTTGGCTCCTTGACGCCCACCCCGACAACCACCCCGTGACCTACCCTGGCTAGGGTTGGTGCACACCCACCCTGGTGCCCACCTTGGCACCCACCCCATGACCCACCTTGGCACGCACCTTAGTACCCACCCCGTTACCCACCCTAGGACCCACCCCGTGACCCACCTTGGCCAGGGTGGGTGCCTTGGTGCGCACAACTTGCCTGGGCTGCACACCAGGGCGGGCTCAAGATGGCACCCGCGTTCCGTTTTTTTCACTATCTTTCAAAACGGAAATTTTAAAATCTCGTTTTTTTTTTTTTTTTGCCTTTTCTGGAAATTAGTGAAGGCAGCGCATCAAAGGTGCGCAATGCTGGTGCGAACCCGGGAGCGCTCCGATGTGTGCTCCAAGGTGCGGCGTGCACGAAGTCCGAGCCCGGCTTGCCCCGGGTGCGCACCTCGCGTGCACCTTCGCCGGGGTGAGCACCTTGGCTGGGTTGCGCGCCCTGGTGCGCACCAAGGAGCGCTCTGAAGTGTGCTCCAAGGTGCGGCGTGCACGAAGTCGGAGCTCGGTTTGCCCCGGGTGTGCACCTCGGGTGCGCACCTCGCGTGCACCTTCGCTGCGGTGGGCACCTTGGCTGGGTTGCGCGCCTTGGTGGGCACCATGCAGTGCACGAAGTCGGAGCCCGGTTTGCCCCGGGCGCGCACCTCCGCCAGGGTGGGCACCTTGGTGCGCACAACTTGCCTGGGCTGCGCACCAGGAAGGGCTCAAGATGGCACCCGCGTTCCGTTTTTTTCACTATCTTTCAGAACGGAAATTTTAAAATATCGTTTTTTTTTGCCTTTTCTGGAAATTAGTGAAGGCAGCGCATCAAAGGTGCGCAACGCTGGTGCGAACCTGGGAGCGCTCCGATGTGTGCTCCAAGGTGCGGCGTGCACGAAGTCGGAGCCCGGTTTGCCCCGGGTGCGCCCTGGTGGGCACCATGGTGCGCACCAAGGAGCGCTCCGAAGTGTGCTCCAAGGTGCGGCCTGCACGAAGTCGGAGCCCGGTTTGCCCCGGGCGTGCACCGCGGGTGGGCACCTTGGTGCGCATGCCTTGCCTGGGCTGCGCACCAGGGCGGGCTCAAGATGGCACCCGCGTTCCGTTTTTTTCACTATCTTTCAAAACGGAAATTTTAAAATCTCATTTTTTTTTGCCTTTTCTGGAAATTAGTGAAGGCAGCGCATCAAAGGTGCGCACCTCGCTGCCCACCACGGTGCGCAACGCCGGTGGGCACCCGGGAGTGCTTCGAAGTGTGCTCCAAGGTGCTGCGTGCACGTTGTCGGAGCCCGGTTTGCCCCGGGTGCGCACCTCGCGTGCACCTTCGTCGGGGTGGGCACCTTGGCTGGGTTTGCCCCGGCTGCGCTCCGAAGCGGGGTTATTGGAGCGCCGCCTCTTTTTTTGTCGGAGCGTTTGGTGGGGTTTCTCGCATTGGCTCTTCCCAGGCCCGGTTGCCACCCTGGCGCGCACGAAGTCGGAAGTAGGGTTAATTGCCCGGGTGCGCACCTTTGCCAGGGTGGGCACCTTACCTGGGCTGTGCACCAGGGCGGGCTCAAGATGGCACCCGCGTTCCGTTTTTTTCACTATCTTTCAAAACGGAAATTTTAAAATCTCCTCTTTTTTTTGCCTTTTCTGGAAATTAGTGAAGGCAGCGCATCAAAGGTGCGCACCTCGCTGCCCACCTTGGTGTGCTCTGAGGTGCGCACCCGGGAGCGCTACGAAGTGTGCTCCAAGGTGCGGCGTGCACGTTGTCGGAGCCCGGTTTGCCCCGGGTGCGCACCTCGCCTGCACCTTGGCCGGGGTGGGCACCCTGGCTGGGTTTGCCCAGGGTGCGCTCCGAAGCGGGGTTACTGGAGCGCCCCCTCTTTTTTTGTCAGAGCGTTTGGTGGGGTTTCTCGCATTGGCTCTTCCCAGGCCCGGTTGTTGGGTGCGCTCCCACCCTGGCGCGCGCGAAGTTGGAAGTTGGGTTAATTGCCCGGGCGCGCACCTTCGCCAGGGTGGGCACCTTGGTGCGCACACCTTGGCTGGGCTGCGCACCAGGGCGGGCTCAAGATGGCACCAGCATTCCCTTTTTCTCACTATCTTTCAAAACGGAAATTTTAAAATCTCGTTTTTTTTTGCCTTTTATGGAAATTAGTGAAGGCATCGCATCAAAGGTGCGCACCTCGCTGCCCACCTTGGTGTGCTCCGAGGTGCCCACCACGGTGCGCTCCGAGGTGCCCACCACGGTGCGCAACGCCGGTGCGAACCCGGGAGCGCCCCGATGTGTGCTCCAAGGTGCGGCGTGCACGAAGCCGGACCCCGGTTTGCCCCGGGTGCGCACCTCGCGTGCACCTTGGTGCGCACACCTTGGCTGGGTTGCGCGGCCTGGTGGGCACCATGGTGCGCACCAAGGAGCGCTCCGAAGTGTGCTCCAAGGTGCGGCGTGCACGAAGTCCTAGCCCGGTTTGCCCCGGGTGCGCACCTTCGCCGCGGTGGGCACCATGGCGTGCACGAAGTCGGAGCCCGGTTTGCCCCGGGTGCGCACCTCGCGTGCACCTTCGCCGGGGTGGGCACCTCGGCTGGGTTGCGCGCCCTGGTGCGCACCAAGGAGCGCTCCGAAGTGTGCTCCAAGGTGCGGCGTGCACGAAGTCGGAGCCCGGTTTGCCCCGGGTGCGCACCTTCGCCGCGGTGGGCACCCTGGTGCGCACCATGGCGTGCACGAAGTCGGAGCCCGGTTTGCCCCGGGTGCGCACCTCGCGTGCACCTTCGGCGGGGTTGCGCGCCCTGGTGCGCACCAAGGAGCGCTCCGAAGTGTGCTCCAAGGTGCGGCGTGCACGAAGTCGGAGCCCGGTTTGCCCCGGGTGCGCACCTCGCGTGCACCTTCGGCGGGGTTGCGCGCCCTGGTGGGCACCATGGTGCGCACCAAGGAGCGCTCCGAAGTGTGCTCCAAGGTGCGGCGTGCACGAAGTCGGAGCCCGGTTTGCCCCGGGTGCGCACCTCGCGTGCACCTTCGCCGCGGTGGGCACCATGGCGTGCACGAAGTCGGAGCCCGGTTTGCCCCGGGTGCGCACCTCGCGTGCACCTTCGCCGGGGTGGGCACCTCGGCTGGGTTGCGCGCCCTGGTGCGCACCAAGGAGCGCTCCGAAGTGTGCTCCAAGGTGCGGCGTGCACGAAGTCGGAGCCCGGTTTGCCCCGGGTGCGCACCTCGCGTGCACCTTGGCGCGGTGGGCACCATGGCGTGCACGAAGTCGGAGCCCGGTTTGCCCCGGGTGCGCACCCCGCGTGCACCTTCGCCGGGGTGGGCACCTCGGCTGGGTTGCGCGCCCTGGTGCGCACCAAGGAGCGCTCCGAAGTGTGCTCCAAGGTGCGGCGTGCACGAAGTCGGAGCCCGGTTTGCCCCGGGTGCGCACCTCGCGTGCACCTTCGCCGCGGTGGGCACCTTGGCTGGGTTGGGCACCATTGAGCGCTCCGAAGTGTGCTCCAAGGTGCGCACCATGGCCCTCCAAGGTGCGCAGCATGGCGTGCACGAAGTCGGAGCCCGGTTTGCCCCGGGTGCGCACCTCGCGTGCACCTTCGCCAGGGTGGGCACCTCGGTGCGCACACCTTCTCAATGTTTTCTTGCCTTTTCTGGAAATTGGTGAAGGCAGCGCATCAAAGGTGCGCACCTCGGTGTGCTCCGAGGTGCGAACCCGAGAGCGCTCCGAGGTGCCCACGAAGTCGAAAGTCGGGTTAATTGCATTGTTTTCCCCGGGTGCGCTCCGAGGTGCGCAACATCGGTGCGCACCAAGGAGGGCTCCGAAGTGTGCTCCAAGGTGCGCACGATTCGGAGCTCGGTTTGCCCGGGGTGCGCACACCTTGGCTGGGTTGCGCACCCTTTGTGCGCTCCAAGGTGCGCACGAAGTCGGAGCTCGGTTTGCCCCGGGTGCGCACCTTGATGCGCACGCCTTGGCTGGGCTGCGCACCTTGGTGGGCGCCATGGTGCGCACCTTTCGTGCGCTCCAAGGTGCGCACGAAGTCGGAGCTCGGTTTGCCCCGGGTGCGCACCTTGGTGGGCGCCATGGTGCACTCCGAGGTGCCCAAGATTGGTGCGCACCAAGGAGCGCTCCGAAGTGCGCTCCAAGGTGCGCAGGTGCGCGCGAAGTCGAAAGTTGGGTTAATTGTCCGGTTTGCCTCGGGTGCGCACCTTGCGTGCACCTTCGCCAGGGTGGGCGCCTTGGTGCGCACACCTTGGCTGGGCTGCGCACCCGGGCGCGCACACCTTGGCACCCGCGTTTCCTTCATTTTAAATTTTTTTTTTTTACAATCTCTCAAGTGGGAAATTCTATAATCTCAACTTTTTTTGCCTTTTCAGGAAACTTTTGAATGGAGCGCATCATTGGTGCGCTCCGAAGTGTGCTCCAAGGTGCGCACCTCTGGTGTGCTCCAAAGCTCTCTCCAGCTGCGTGCACCTGCCCCGGCCGCGCACCCGGCCCCGCCCAGCTTCGCTCACCTGTCCCGGGCGTCTGGTGCGGAACCTTAGAGTAAGAAACATCACCGTGCACCTTGGCCAACGTGCGCGACTCGACCGAGCGCGCACTGGCCGAGGTGCACACCGATTTCACCTGGGTGCGCGCGCAGCACCTCGGGCGCACCGGGGTGCGCGCACAACGCCCGGGTTGCACCGTGGCCTGTGTGCTCGGGGCGCCTCGGGTGCGCGCTCGGTGTCGCCCCCCGCGCGCGCGGTAGTGCGGGCAGCGCACCCCGGCCCGGCCCGGCCCCGACGAGAACGCAAACGGGCAAAAGGTTTATTCAAATAGCATTGCGACGCCCGGCGAAAAACTAAAAAAGGGTGCAACACCGGGACTTCCCGGGAGGTCACCCATCCCAGTACTACTCCGGCCCAAGCGCGCTTAACTGCGGAGTTCTGATGGGATCCGGTGCACTAACGCTGGTATGATCGCACCCGTTATGAGCTTGTCGCAGTGTGTACTTAGCAAACCGCGACCCACGTGCGAATCCACCCCGGCCACCCACCCCCGTCGAGGTGCACACCCTCCCTCGCGAAGTGCGCCCCGTTCGCCAAGTGTGAGCCCTGCCCGGGTGCGCGCACCTTGCTAGGGCGTCGGGTGTGCACCCGGCCCGGCCTACGTGCGTGCACCTGGACGGGGCGTCGTGTGCGTGCAGTGTCCCGTCTGCAACGCGGTGCCCACACACCACCTCGGGCGCAACGACCTGCGCTCACATGTGGGCCGAGTGCACCTTGGTGCATGTTCGGGGCGCCTCGGGTGCACGCTCGATCTTGCCCCGGTGCACCAAGGCGCTCGGTTTGCCCCGGGTGCGCACTTGGTGCAAGGTGGGCACCCAAAATAGGGATCAAGCACCAAAACACAAGTTTCGGGATGCAAAATGGGACCCAAGGACCACAAATGCGTTCCAAGACCCATGATGGGTCCACGAGAACAAAAATGTGTTCCGAGACTTAATAAACAAATATTGGGTTTTAGGAGAAGAAACATGCTCTGATGCCCAAAACGAGAATCGACCCCGAAAAGGCCACAGGCCAAAAGTGGGATGCGAGACAAAAAAAAATGGGACCCGAGGACCAAAATTGGGTTCCCAGGTCGAAGACAGGGCAACCGGACAAGAAACGACCTCTAAGGCTCGAAATGAGTCCCGACGACTAAAACTTGACAAGAAGCACCCATCAGGCACCCAACTCGACACCCATGGGATGCCGACCCACCCGGGCTTCCACCTAGCACACCTTGGCACCCACCCACCCTCGCACCCAACCTCGCACCCAACTTAGCACCTTTGAACCCACATTGGCACTCACCCTGACCCTGGCACCTTGGAACCCACATTGGCACTCACCTTGACCCTGGCACCCACCTTTGCACTCACCTTGGGACCCACCCTGGCTCCCACCTCGGCACCCACCCAGACACCCACCTTGGTTCCTTGGCACCCACCTTGGATCCTTGGCACCCACCCCGACACCCACCTTGGCACGCAACTTGGCTACTTGCCACCCACCTTGGCTCCTTGACGCCCACCCCGACAACCACCCCGTGACCTACCCTGGCTAGGGTTGGTGCACACCCACCCTGGTGCCCACCTTGGCACCCACCCCATGACCCACCTTGGCACGCACCTTAGTACCCACCCCGTTACCCACCCTAGGACCCACCCCGTGACCCACCTTGGCCAGGGTGGGTGCCTTGGTGCGCACAACTTGCCTGGGCTGCACACCAGGGCGGGCTCAAGATGGCACCCGCGTTCCGTTTTTTTCACTATCTTTCAAAACGGAAATTTTAAAATCTCGTTTTTTTTTTTTTTTTGCCTTTTCTGGAAATTAGTGAAGGCAGCGCATCAAAGGTGCGCAATGCTGGTGCGAACCCGGGAGCGCTCCGATGTGTGCTCCAAGGTGCGGCGTGCACGAAGTCCGAGCCCGGCTTGCCCCGGGTGCGCACCTCGCGTGCACCTTCGCCGGGGTGAGCACCTTGGCTGGGTTGCGCGCCCTGGTGCGCACCAAGGAGCGCTCTGAAGTGTGCTCCAAGGTGCGGCGTGCACGAAGTCGGAGCTCGGTTTGCCCCGGGTGTGCACCTCGGGTGCGCACCTCGCGTGCACCTTCGCTGCGGTGGGCACCTTGGCTGGGTTGCGCGCCTTGGTGGGCACCATGCAGTGCACGAAGTCGGAGCCCGGTTTGCCCCGGGCGCGCACCTCCGCCAGGGTGGGCACCTTGGTGCGCACAACTTGCCTGGGCTGCGCACCAGGAAGGGCTCAAGATGGCACCCGCGTTCCGTTTTTTTCACTATCTTTCAGAACGGAAATTTTAAAATATCGTTTTTTTTTGCCTTTTCTGGAAATTAGTGAAGGCAGCGCATCAAAGGTGCGCAACGCTGGTGCGAACCTGGGAGCGCTCCGATGTGTGCTCCAAGGTGCGGCGTGCACGAAGTCGGAGCCCGGTTTGCCCCGGGTGCGCCCTGGTGGGCACCATGGTGCGCACCAAGGAGCGCTCCGAAGTGTGCTCCAAGGTGCGGCCTGCACGAAGTCGGAGCCCGGTTTGCCCCGGGCGTGCACCGCGGGTGGGCACCTTGGTGCGCATGCCTTGCCTGGGCTGCGCACCAGGGCGGGCTCAAGATGGCACCCGCGTTCCGTTTTTTTCACTATCTTTCAAAACGGAAATTTTAAAATCTCATTTTTTTTTGCCTTTTCTGGAAATTAGTGAAGGCAGCGCATCAAAGGTGCGCACCTCGCTGCCCACCACGGTGCGCAACGCCGGTGGGCACCCGGGAGTGCTTCGAAGTGTGCTCCAAGGTGCTGCGTGCACGTTGTCGGAGCCCGGTTTGCCCCGGGTGCGCACCTCGCGTGCACCTTCGTCGGGGTGGGCACCTTGGCTGGGTTTGCCCCGGCTGCGCTCCGAAGCGGGGTTATTGGAGCGCCGCCTCTTTTTTTGTCGGAGCGTTTGGTGGGGTTTCTCGCATTGGCTCTTCCCAGGCCCGGTTGCCACCCTGGCGCGCACGAAGTCGGAAGTAGGGTTAATTGCCCGGGTGCGCACCTTTGCCAGGGTGGGCACCTTACCTGGGCTGTGCACCAGGGCGGGCTCAAGATGGCACCCGCGTTCCGTTTTTTTCACTATCTTTCAAAACGGAAATTTTAAAATCTCCTCTTTTTTTTGCCTTTTCTGGAAATTAGTGAAGGCAGCGCATCAAAGGTGCGCACCTCGCTGCCCACCTTGGTGTGCTCTGAGGTGCGCACCCGGGAGCGCTACGAAGTGTGCTCCAAGGTGCGGCGTGCACGTTGTCGGAGCCCGGTTTGCCCCGGGTGCGCACCTCGCCTGCACCTTGGCCGGGGTGGGCACCCTGGCTGGGTTTGCCCAGGGTGCGCTCCGAAGCGGGGTTACTGGAGCGCCCCCTCTTTTTTTGTCAGAGCGTTTGGTGGGGTTTCTCGCATTGGCTCTTCCCAGGCCCGGTTGTTGGGTGCGCTCCCACCCTGGCGCGCGCGAAGTTGGAAGTTGGGTTAATTGCCCGGGCGCGCACCTTCGCCAGGGTGGGCACCTTGGTGCGCACACCTTGGCTGGGCTGCGCACCAGGGCGGGCTCAAGATGGCACCAGCATTCCCTTTTTCTCACTATCTTTCAAAACGGAAATTTTAAAATCTCGTTTTTTTTTGCCTTTTATGGAAATTAGTGAAGGCATCGCATCAAAGGTGCGCACCTCGCTGCCCACCTTGGTGTGCTCCGAGGTGCCCACCACGGTGCGCTCCGAGGTGCCCACCACGGTGCGCAACGCCGGTGCGAACCCGGGAGCGCCCCGATGTGTGCTCCAAGGTGCGGCGTGCACGAAGCCGGACCCCGGTTTGCCCCGGGTGCGCACCTCGCGTGCACCTTGGTGCGCACACCTTGGCTGGGTTGCGCGGCCTGGTGGGCACCATGGTGCGCACCAAGGAGCGCTCCGAAGTGTGCTCCAAGGTGCGGCGTGCACGAAGTCCTAGCCCGGTTTGCCCCGGGTGC
>NW_026729059.1:230000-242418 GCF_030272615.1 Cryptomeria japonica | reverse complement strand
TGGAGGGGGCGTCGTGTGCGTGCAGTGTCCCGTCTGCAACGCGGTGCCCACACACCACCTCGGGCGCAACGACCTGCGCTCACATGTGGGCCGAGTGCACCTTGGTGCATGTTCGGGGCGCCTCGGGTGCACGCTCGATCTTGCCCCGGTGCACCAAGGCGCTCGGTTTGCCCCGGGTGCGCACTTGGTGCAAGGTGGGCACCCAAAATAGGGATCAAGCACCAAAACACAAGTTTCGGGATGCAAAATGGGACCCAAGGACCACAAATGCGTTCCAAGACCCATGATGGGTCCACGAGAACAAAAATGTGTTCCGAGACTTAATAAACAAATATTGGGTTTTAGGAGAAGAAACATGCTCTGATGCCCAAAACGAGAATCGACCCCGAAAAGGCCACAGGCCAAAAGTGGGATGCGAGACAAAAAAAAATGGGACCCGAGGACCAAAATTGGGTTCCCAGGTCGAAGACAGGGCAACCGGACAAGAAACGACCTCTAAGGCTCGAAATGAGTCCCGACGACTAAAACTTGACAAGAAGCACCCATCAGGCACCCAACTCGACACCCATGGGATGCCGACCCACCCGGGCTTCCACCTAGCACACCTTGGCACCCACCCACCCTCGCACCCAACCTCGCACCCAACTTAGCACCTTTGAACCCACATTGGCACTCACCCTGACCCTGGCACCTTGGAACCCACATTGGCACTCACCTTGACCCTGGCACCCACCTTTGCACTCACCTTGGGACCCACCCTGGCTCCCACCTCGGCACCCACCCAGACACCCACCTTGGTTCCTTGGCACCCACCTTGGATCCTTGGCACCCACCCCGACACCCACCTTGGCACGCAACTTGGCTACTTGCCACCCACCTTGGCTCCTTGACGCCCACCCCGACAACCACCCCGTGACCTACCCTGGCTAGGGTTGGTGCACACCCACCCTGGTGCCCACCTTGGCACCCACCCTATGACCCACCTTGGCACGCACCTTAGTACCCACCCCGTTACCCACCCTAGGACCCACCCCGTGACCCACCTTGGCCAGGGTGGGTGCACCCACCCTGGTGCCCACCTTGGCACCCACCCATCCTAGCACCCAGCCTGTGACCGGGCTTGGAACCCAACCTTGCACCCGCACCCGTCTTGGCCAGTGTGGGTGCGCACCCATCCTGGCACCCACGTTGTGACACACCCTTTAACCCACGCACCCTAGCACCCACGTTGGCACCCACCTTGGAACCCAACCTAGCAACTTGGCACCCACCCCGTGACCCACCTTGGCATCCACCATAGCAGTCGCCGACTTGGCACCCACCTCGGCACCCACCTTGACACTTGTGGACCCACCTTGCCACTCACCCTAGCATCGACCCATCCTAGCACCCACCCTGGCACCTTTGCACCCTAGCACTCACCCATCCTAGCACCTAACCTGTGACCCACCTTGACACTCACCCTCGCACCCACCTTGGAACCCAACCTAGCACCCACCCACCCTGACACCAACCCTAGCACCTACCCACCCTTGCACCCACCCTGTGACCCATCTTGGCACCCACCCATCCTACCACTCAACCTATCACCCACCTTCTCACCCACCTTGGCATCCACCTTAGCACCCACCCACACTGGCACCTTGGCACCCACCTCGGGCAAGGTGGGTGCACACCCACCCTGGCACCCAATTTAGAACCCACCGAGCATGTTACCCACCTTGGCACCCACATTGCAGCCCACCCTAGTACCCACCCTATGACCCACATTGGCATCCACACCCTAGCACCCAGGCACCTCGACACCCGCCTTGACACCCACCCTAGCACTGAACCTGTGACCCACCTTGGAACTCACCCTAGAACCCACCCACCCTGTGAACCACCTTGGCATCCACCTTAGCACCCACCCACCTTGGCACCCACTCTAGCACTCACCCATCCTAACACCCAACTTGTTACCCACCTTGGCACCCGCCCTCGCGTCCACCTTGAAACCCACCCTAGCACCCACCCACGCAGGAGCCCACCTTGGCACCCAACCTAACACCCACGCATCCTGGCACCCAACTTGTGACCCACCTTGGAACCCACCCTAGTACCCACCTTTGAACCCACTATATCACCAACCCACCTTGGCACCCACCCTATGACCCTCTTTGGAATCCACCCTAGCACGCACCCACCCTGGCACCCACCATGGAGCGCACCCTAGCACCCACCCACCTCGGCACGCACCTCAACACCCACCTTGGTGTGCGCACTGCGCCAACCTCTCAAAGACCCTATGTGGTGCGCTCCAAAGTGTACACCTTTGGTGCGCTCCAAGGTGCGCACCTTTGGTGCACACCGAGGTGCACACCAAAGTGTGCACCGAGGTGAGCACCAAAGTGCACTCCAGGGTGCACACCAAGGCGTGCACCTTTGGTGCGGTCAATGCAAACGAATTCGGAAGTTGGGGTCGATGTCCTAATCGCTGCTGCAGACTACACGTATGAGAATCGGACAAATAGCTTTATATAGGGGAGGTGTTGCGTTTGATGGGTCGACTCCCCTGGTTGTGTGCACTGCACCAACTTCAAAGACCCTGTCTTGTTTAAGAAGTCAAAAGTTGGGGTGGATGTCCTAATCATTGCTGCAGTCTACGCATGTATGAGAATCAGACAAATAGCTTATATAGGGGAGGTGTTGCATTCGGTGGGTTGACTCCCCTGGTTGTGCGCACTGCGCCAACCTCAAAGACCCCGCATAGCAGAAGAAGTCGGAAGTCGGATTTTGGTGAGCACCAAGGCGTGCACCTTTGGTGCGGTCAACGCAGACGAATTCAGAAGTTGGGGTGGATGTCCTAATCGTTGTTGCAGGCTACACATGTATGAGAATCAGACAAATAGCTTATATAGGGGAGGTGTTGGGTTTGATGGGTCAACTCCCTTGGTTGTGCGCATTACGCCAACCTCAAAGACCTTGTTTTCGTTAAGAAGTCAAAAGTTGGGGTCAATGTCCTAATGGCTCCTGCAGGCTACACATGTATGAGAATCGGACAAATAGCTTATATAGGGGAGGTGTTGGGTTTGATGGGTCGACTCCCCTGGTTGTGCGCATTACGTCAACCTCAAAGACCTTGTTTTCGTTAAGAAGTCAAAAGTTGGGGTCGATGTCCTAATTGCTCCTGTAGACTACACATGTATGAGAATCAGACAAATAGCTTATATAGGGGAGGTGTTGGGTTTGATGGGTTGACTCCCCTAGTTGTTCGCATTACACCAACCTCAAAGACCTTGTTTTCGTTTAGAAGCCGAAAGTTGGGGTCGATGTCCTAATTGCTCCTGCAGGCTACGCATGTATGAGAATCAGACAAATAGCTTATATAGGGGAGGTGTTGGGTTTGATGGGTCGACTCCCCTGGTTGTGCGCATTGCGCCAACCTCAAAGACCCTGCATTGCGGATGAAGTCGAAAGTCAGAGTTTGGTGTGCTACAAGGTGTGGTCGAAGGTGCTCACCTAGGTGTGCACCTTTGGAGCACAGGAAAAGTGCCCTCCAAAAGTGCGCACCTTTGGAGTGCACAAAAGTGCCCTCCAAAAGTGCGCACCTTTGGAGCGCAGAAAAGTGCCCTCCAAAAAGTGCCCTCCAAAAGTGCGCACCTTTGGAGCGCAGAAAAGTGCCCTCCAAAAAGTGCCCTCCAAAAGTGCGCACCTTTGGAGCGCAGAAAAGTGCCCTCCAAAAAGTGCCCTCCAAAAGTGCGCACCTTTGGAGCGCAGAAAAGTGCCCTCCAAAAAGTGCCCTCCAAAAGTGCGCACCTTTGGAGCGCAGAAAAGTGCCCTCCAAAAAGTGCCCTCCAAAAGTGCGCACCTTTGGAGCGCAGAAAAGTGCCCTCCAAAAAGTGCCCTCCAAAAGTGCGCACCTTTGGAGCGCAGAAAAGTGCCCTCCAAAAAGTGCCCTCCAAAAGTGCGCACCTTTGGAGCGCAGAAAAGTGCCCTCCAAAAAGTGCCCTCCAAAAGTGCGCACCTTTGGAGCGCAGAAAAGTGCCCTCCAAAAAGTGCCCTCCAAAAGTGCGCACCTTTGGAGCGCAGAAAAGTGCCCTCCAAAAAGTGCCCTCCAAAAGTGCGCACCTTTGGAGCGCAGAAAAGTGCCCTCCAAAAGTGCGCACTTTTGGTGCGCACCAAGGCGCTGGTTCGGTCGTTGCAGGCGAGTTCGGAAGTTGGGGTCGATGTCCTGAGCGGAGGTGCAAACTACACAGGTGTCGGAATCGGACAAATAGCTTATATAGGGGAGGTGTATGCTTCGATGGGTCGACTCCCCAGGTTGAGCGCACCGCGCCAACCTCAAAGACCCTACGGTATGGATGAAGTCGGAAGTTGGGTCCGATGACCGATTCGATTAGTAGGTATGCTCATGAGGTCGGAATTTGGGTCCGATGACCTGCCATGTGCAGGAAGGCGAATGTTGACACTGTGCGTTGCAAGGTGCACACCAAGGCGCTGGTGCGGTCTTTTTAGTCGAGTTCGGAAGTTGGGGTCGATGTCCTGATCGGAGGTGCAAGCTACACAGGTGTGGGAATCGGACAAATAGCTTATATAGGGGAGGTGTATGCTTCGTTGGGTCGACTCCCCGGGTTGAGCGCACCGCGCCAACCTCAAAGACCCTACGGTATGGATGAAGTCGGAAGTTGGGTCCGATGACCGATTCGATATGTAGGCATACTCGCGAGGTCGGAATTTGGGTCCGATGACCTGCCACGTGCAGGAAGGCGAATGTTGGCACTGTGCGTTGCAAGGTGCGCACCAAGGCGCTGGTTCGGTCGTTGGAGGCGAGTTCGGAAGTTGGGGTCGATGTCTTGATCGGAGGTGCAAACTACACAGGTGTGGGAATCGGACAAATAGCTTATATAGGGGAGGTGTATGCTTCGTTGGGTCGACTCCCCGGGTTGAGCGCACCGCGCCAACCTCAAAGACCCTACGGTATGGATGAAGTCGGAAGTTGGGTCCGATGACCGATTCGATATGTAGGCATACTCGCGAGGTCGGAATTTGGGTCCGATGACCTGCCATGTGCAGGAAGGCGAATGTTGGGACTGTGCGTCGCAAGGTGCGCACCAAGGCGCTGGTGCCGTCGTTGCAGTCGAGTTCGGAAGTTGGGGTCGATGTCCTGGTCAGAGGTGCAAACTACACAGGTGTGGGAATCGGACAAATAGCTTATATAGGGGAGGTGTATGCTTCGATGGGTCGACTCCCTGGGTTGAGCGCACCGCGCCAACCTCAAAGACCCTACAGTATGGATGAAGTCGGAAGTTGGGTCCGATGACCGATTCGATACGTAGGCATATTGGCGAGGTCTGAATTTGTGTCCGATGACCTGCCATGCGCAGGAAGGCGGAATTTGGGTCCGATGACCGAGTTGATGGCGTGCCATGCGCAGAAAGGCGGAATTTGGGTCCGATGACCGAGTTGATGTTGATGGCCCGCCATGCACAGGAAGGCGGAATTTGGGTCCGATGACCGATTTGAAGGCGTGCCATACGCAAAAAGGCGGAGTTTGGGTCCGATGACCGAGTTGATATTGATGGCCCGCCATGCGCAGGAAGGCGGAATTTGGGTCCGATGACCTGACATACGCATGGAGTCCGACTCGGGGGCCGATGTTCGATTCGATGACTTGCATTGTGGGTAAAGTCGGAAGTTGTGGTCTTTGACCCGATTCGATGACCAGACTTCGGCTGCTTGAGAATCGGACAAATAACTTATATAGGGGAGGTAGTGTTCTCGAGCATCCTCCCCCCGTGCCCGTTTATGTCGATTGATGCTGGTGCTCGACTGGTTGGAGCGCTCGGATGCAAAAATCTTGCACCAGGATTTATCGATTGTGATGGACACGGCAAGTCTCCTGATTGCTATGCAGGAGCTCATCGTGAATCTCTATGCGGCCTTGGTATGGACTCGACCTGCGGAATGGTTCGGCAATGGTAGTCGCTCCAACACGTCCTTGCAATGGCCACAGAGGTGATTCGACTAGAGCTCCAGTCTAGCTTTTGGGTTGCTTGGCGGACTGGTATAGCCGCGATCGAGTTCCGGCCATGAACGTTTTAGATAGCTCTTGGGCTTTCTGGGACGGAAGTCGGAAGTTTGGGCTGTTGTCCGATTTGATGACCATTCTTCGGATGTGTGAGAATCGGACAAATAACTTATATAGGGGACTGTGTTGTCTCACGCAGCCCCCTCCGTGCCCCTCTATCTCGACCGATGTTGGTGCTTGAAAGGGTTGGGATCGCTCGGATTTATAAACGTGCACCACCATTTGTCGAGTGTGAGGGACGCGGCAGGTCTCCTAAATGCTATGCGGGCGCTCTCTGAGAATCTCTATCCGGCCTCGACACAGACTAGTCTTGCTGAATGGTTTGGCACTGGTAGTCGATCCAACACGTCGTTGTTGTGGCCGCCTAGGCGATTCGATTCGAGCCCCCGTCTAGCTTTTGGGTTGCTTGGCGGATTTTGCCCTATCCGCAAGTGAGCTCGGTCCCTAAACGTTCGAGAAACCCGATTGCTATGCGCCGACTCTCTTTCTTGCGAGCCTCCATCTAGCTTTTGGGTCTCTACGGAACGGAAGTCGGAATCTGGGACCGTTGTTTGATTCGACGAGGCAGACTACGGTTGTGCGAGAATCGGACAAATAACTTATATAGGGGAGGTGTTGACTGGAGCATTCTCCCCCATGCCCCTCTAACTCGACCAATGCTGGCGCTCGAACGGTGGTAGCGCTCGGATTTTCATTGAGCGCCAGCATTGGTCGATTTAGAGGGGCATGCGAGATTCCCGAATGCTATGCGAGGGCTCTAACGGAAATGTCTATTGGTTTCGGTATGGATGCAATTGCGAGTGGTTCGGCAAAGGTAGTCGTTCCGATGCGTCCATGTCGTGGCCAAATCGATAATTCGATTTGAGCCCTCGTATAGCATTTGGGTCTCTCGATGTGATTCCGCATTCCAGTCCCTTTGGGCACTGCTTGAGCCGCATCCCAGGGGGTTCCCTTCCCAATAATCTGCCTCGCAACCCGATTGCTATGCGGTGAGGCTCCTCGGCCGCCTCGGAACTATCTGTGTATCAGACGCATCGCGGGATAAGGGGTTGGCAACGGTAGTCGCCCCAAGCGCGTCCGATGCTTGGACCATTCCGAGGCGGCCCTGAAGCCTCTTCCGTCTAGCCGTTGGGTCCTTCTCGCCGCATCCCTCGCCTCGCACCCCGATTGCTATGCGGTGAGGCTCCTCGGCCGCCTCGGAACTATCTGTGTATCGGACGCGTCGCGGGATAAGGGGTTGTCACTGGTAGTCGCCCCAAGCGCGTCCGATGCTTGGACCATTCCGAGGCGGCCCTGAAGCCTCTTCCGTCTAGCCGTTGGGTCCTTCTCGCCGCATCCCTCGCCTCGCACCCCGATTGCTATGCGGTGAGGCTCCTCGGCCGCCTCGGAACTATCTGTGTATCGGACGCGTCGCGGGATAAGGGGTTGTCATTGGTAGTCGCCCCAAGCGCGTCCGATGCTTGGACCATTCCGAGGCGGCCCTGAAGCCTCTTCCGTCTAGCCGTTGGGTCCTTCTCGCCGCATCCCTCGCCTCGCACCCCGATTGCTATGCGGTGAGGCTCCTCGGCCGCCTCGGAACTATCTGTGTATCGGACGCGTCGCGGGATAAGGGGTTGTCACTGGTAGTCGCCCCAAGCGCGTCCGATGCTTGGACCATTCCGAGGCGGCCCTGAAGCCTCTTCCGTCTAGCCGTTGGGTCCTTCTCGCCGCATCCCTCGCCTCGCACCCCGATTGCTATGCGGTGAGGCTCCTCGGCCGCCTCGGAACTATCTGTGTATCGGACGCGTCGCGGGATAAGGGGTTGTCACTGGTAGTCGCCCCAAGCGCGTTCGATGCTTGGACCATTCCGAGGCGGCCCTGAAGCCTCTTCCGTCTAGCCGTTGGGTCCTTCTCGCCGCATCCCTCGCCTCGCACCCCGATTGCTATGCGGTGAGGCTCCTCGGCCGCCTTGGAACTATCTGTGTATCGGACGCGTCGCGGGATAAGGGGTTGTCACTGGTAGTCGCCCCAAGCGCGTCCGATGCTTGGACCATTCCGAGGCGGACCCGAAGCCTCTTCCGTCTAGCCGTTGGGTCCTTCTCGCCGCATCCTTCGCCTCGCACCCCGATTGCTATGCGGTGAGGCTCCTCGGCCGCCTCGGAACTATCTGTGTATCGGACGCGTCGCGGGATAAGGGGTTGTCACTGGTAGTCGCCCCAAGCGCGTCCGATGCTTGGACCATTCCGAGGCGGACCCGAAGCCTCTTCCGTCTAGCCGTTGGGTCCTTCTCGCCGCATCCCTCGCCTCGCACCCCGATTGCTATGCGGTGAGGCTCCTCGGCCGCCTTGGAACTATCTGTGTATCGGACGCGTCGCGGGATAAGGGGTTGTCACTGGTAGTCGCCCCAAGCGCGTCCGATGCTTGGACCATTCCGAGGCGGACCCGAAGCCTCTTCCGTCTAGCCGTTGGGTCCTTCTCGCCGCATCCCTCGCCTCGCACCCCGATTGCTATGCGGTGAGGCTCCTCGGCCGCCTTGGAACTATCTGTGTATCGGACGCGTCGCGGGATAAGGGGTTGTCACTGGTAGTCGCCCCAAGCGCGTCCGATGCTTGGACCATTCCGAGGCGGACCCGAAGCCTCTTCCGTCTAGCCGTTGGGTCCTTCTCGCCGCATCCCTCGCCTCGCACCCCGATTGCTATGCGGTGAGGCTCCTCGGCCGCCTTGGAACTATCTGTGTATCGGACGCGTCGCGGGATAAGGGGTTGTCACTGGTAGTCGCCCCAAGCGCGTCCGATGCTTGGACCATTCCGAGGCGGCCCCGAAGCCTCTTCCGTCTAGCCGTTGGGTCCTTCTCGCCGCATCCCTCGCCTCGCACCCCGATTGCTATGCGGTGAGGCTCCTCGGCCGCCTTGGAACTATCTGTGTATCGGACGCGTCGCGGGATAAGGGGTTGTCACTGGTAGTCGCCCCAAGCGCGTCCGATGCTTGGACCATTCCGAGGCGGCCCCGAAGCCTCTTCCGTGTAGCCGTTGGGTCCTTCTCGCCGCATCCCTCGCCTCGCACCCCGATTGCTATGCGGTGAGGCTCCTCGGCCGCCTTGGAACTATCTGTGTATCGGACGCGTCGCGGGATAAGGGGTTGTCACTGGTAGTCGCCCCAAGCGCGTCCGATGCTTGGACCATTCCGAGGCGGACCTGAAGCCTCTTCCCTCTAGCCGTTGGGGCTTTCTCGCCGCATCCCTCGCCTCGCACCCTGATTGCTATGCTGTGAGGCTCCTCGGCCGCCTTGGAACTATCTGTGTATCGGACGCATCGCGGGATAAGGGGTTGGCAGTGGTAGTCGCCCCAAGCGCATCCGATGCTTGGACCATTCCGAGGCGGCCCTGCAGCCTCTTCCGTCTAGCCGTTGGGGCCATCTCGCCGCATCCCCCACCTCGCACCACGATTGCTATGCGGTGAGGCTCCTTGGCCGCCTCGGAACTATCTGTGTATCGGACGCATCGCGGGATAAGGGGTTGTCACTGGTAGTCGCCCCAAGCGCGTCCGATGCTTGGACTATTCCGAGGCGGCCCTGCAGCCTCTTCCGTCTAGCCGTTGGGGCCATCTCGCTGCATCCCCCACCTCCTCGGCCGCCTCGGAACTATCTGTGTATCGGACGCATCGCGGGATAAGGGGTTGGCAGTGGTAGTCGCCCCAAGCGCGTCCGATGCTTGGACTATTCCGAGGCAGCCCTGCAGCCTCTTCCGTCTAGCCTTTGGGGCCATCTCGCCGCATCCCTCGCCTCGCACCCCGATTGCTATGCGGTGAGGCTCCTCGGCCGCCTGGGAACTATCTTCGTATCGGACGCATCGCGGGATAAGGGGTTGTCACTGGTAGTCGCCCCAAGCGCGTCCGATGCTTGGACTATTCCGAGGCGGCCCTGTGGCCTCTTCCGTCTAGCCGTTGGGGCCATCTCGCCGCATCCCCCACCTCGCACCCCGATTGCTATGCGGTGAGGCTCTTCGGCCGCCTTGGAACTATCTTCGTATCGGACGCATCGCGGGATAAGGGGTTGTCACTGGTAGTGGCCCCAAGCGCGTCCGATGCTTGGACTATTCCGAGGCGGCCCTGCAGCCTCTTCCGTCTAGCCGTTGGGGCCATCTCGCCGCATCCCCCACCTCGCACCCCGATTGCTATGCGGTGAGGCTCCTCGGCCGCCTTGGAACTATCTTCGTATCGGACGCATCGCGGGATAAGGGGTTGTCACTGGTAGTCGCCCCAAGCGCGTCCGATGCTTGGACTATTCCGACGCGGCCCTGTGGCCTCTTCCGTCTAGCCGTTGGGGCCATCTCGCCGCATCCCCCACCTCGCACCCCGATTGCTATGCGGTGAGGCTCCTCGGCCGCCTTGGAACCATCTTCGTATCGGACGCATCGCGGGATAGGGGGCTGTCACTGGTAGTCGCCCCAAGCGTGTCCGATGCTTGGACCATTCCTAGGCGGCCCTGAAGCCTCTTCCGTCTAGCCGTTGGGGCCTTCCCGCCCCATCCCTCGCCTCGCACCCCCGATTGCTATGCGGTGAGGCTCCTCGGCCGCCTTGGAACCATCTGTGTATCGGACGCATCGCGGGATAAGGGGTTGGCACTGGCAGTCGCCCCAAGCGCGTCCGATGCTTGGACCATTCCGAGGTGGCCCTGAAGCCTCTTCCGTCTAGCCGTTGGGGCCTTCCCGCCCCATCCCTCGCCTCGCACCCCGATTGATATGCGGTGAGGCTCCTCGGCCGCCTTGGAACTATCTGTGTATCGGACGCATCGCGGGATAAGGGGTTGGCACTGGTAGTCGTCCCAATCGCATCCGATGCTTGGACCATTCCGAGGCGGCCCTGCAGCCTCTTCCGTTTAGCCGTCGGGGCCTTCCCGCCGCATCCCTCGCCTCGCATCCCGATTCCTATGCGGTGAGTCTTCTCGGCCGCCGCGGAACTATACCTGTTATTGCTACTGCATCCTTCGGCTGGTAACCTCCTCTGCCGCCTTGGAACGTTCTCTTTGTCGGACGCGTCGCGGGATAAGGGGTTGGCACTGGTAGTCGCCCCAAGCGCGCCCGATGCATAGACCGCTCCGAGTCGACCTTGCTTTCAGCCTCTCACATGCATAGACCTCTCTGAGTCGACCCTGCAGCCTCTCACGTTTAGCCTTTGGAATCTCGCCTCACAACATGATTGCTATCCTTGATGCATCCCTTGCCTCGAGCCCTGATTGCTTTCTTGGCTGCATCCCTCCTCTCCTCACAGCCCGGTTGTCATCACTGCTTCATCCGTCGCTTCATGCATTCTGGCTGCTGGGCCCTTCCCACCGCACACCTCGATTGCTATCTCTTCTGCATCACACACCCCGATTGCTATCTCTGCTACATCCCTCGGCTCTCACTTCTGCATCCTTCGCCTCACACCTCGATTGCTATCAATGCTGCATCCGTAACCTCACACCCCGATTGCTATGCGGGGAGGCTCCTTGGCCGCCTTGGAAATTTCTGTGTGTCGGACGCACCGCGGGATAAGGGGTTGGCACTGGTAGTCGCCCCAAGTGCGCCCGATTCTTAGACCGCTTCGAGGTGACCTCGTAGCCTCTTTCGTCCAGGCTTCCTGCCTTCAACGCCCTTTTTACACCTCGATTGCTATGCGCGGGCTCGTTGGCGTCTATCACCTCTCTGCGAAGAGTGGCACGATGATTGTTGGGGTAAATCGTAGCAGTCCGATCTCTGGCCTTGGGCCATTGTGAGGGCTGATCGATTTCCTGTGCGCATCTCGTGTTCGCCCAGTAACAGACTCGACGACTTGTAATCGGTCTTGTTCCCGATTGTTCCTGGAGGTAGTCTTCGGAACTCTTGGATTTGACCTGTCACTCGAACTGTCCTCTTCCGAGGATGCTTGTGTGTGTGTGCTTGTGCCATTTCCTTGGCGGTATTAACGAGATATTAAAGAGCGGAGTGAGCGCCTCGCCCAGCTATGTTTGGGGCTCTCACTCCCTTACCCGGTGTGCGACCGCTTTGCACGTAGGTTGCGGAGCATCGCGACTCTTTCGATGTTTGGCGGTTGTCTTCCGGTGATGCGTTGGTCCCGAAGTGCACGTTACTAGCATTTCTGCCATTGTTCTCGATCTTTGGCACGTTCCTTCGTTGCAATTGGATATATATCTCCGTTTATACGCGCAGGCTTCTCCCGCCTATTCAGCGCTGTCCCACTCTCAGCACTCTCGTGGTCTCCTTGGCTTCTCTCTCCCGTGAGCGAGCTCTCTTCTCGAGTCTTTTCCATGTCCCATGGAGGTTGCCTTGCGAAATTCGGGCACACAAACGTGACCGGATAAGAGCGGAATTGCCTATGAGGAGAAGCTCAC
>NW_026729059.1:205000-220000 GCF_030272615.1 Cryptomeria japonica | reverse complement strand
AGCGCCGCCTCTTTTTTTGTCGGAGCGTTTGGTGGGGTTTCTCGCATTGGCTCTTCCGAGGCCCGGTTGCCACCCTGGCGCGCACGAAGTCGGAAGTAGGGTTAATTGCCCGGGTGCGCACCTTTGCCAGGGTGGGCACCTTACCTGGGCTGCGCACCAGGGCGGGCTCAAGATGGCACGCGCGTTCCGTTTTTTTCACTATCTTTCAAAACGGAAATTTTAAAATCTCCTTTTTTTTTTGCCTTTTCTGGAAATTAGTGAAGGCAGCGCATCAAAGGTGCGCACCTCGCTGCCCACCTTGGTGTGCTCTGAGGTGCGCACCCGGGAGCGCTACGAAGTGTGCTCCAAGGTGCGGCGTGCACGTTGTCGGAGCCCGGTTTGCCCCGGGTGCGCACCTCGCCTGCACCTTGGCCGGGGTGGGCACCTTGGCTGGGTTTGCCCAGGGTGCGCTCCGAAGCGGGGTTACTGGAGCGCCCCCTCTTTTTTTGTCAGAGCGTTTGGTGGGGTTTCTCGCATTGGCTCTTCCCAGGCCCGGTTGTTGGGTGCGCTCCCACCCTGGCGCGCGCGAAGTTGGAAGTTGGATTAATTGCCCGGGCGCGCACCTTCGCCAGGGTGGGCACCTTGGTGCGCACACCTTGGCTGGGCTGCGCACCAGGGCGGGCTCAAGATGGCACCAGCATTCCCTTTTTCTCACTATCTTTCAAAACGGAAATTTTAAAATCTCATTTTTTTTTTGCCTTTTATGGAAATTAGTGAAGGCATCGCATCAAAGGTGCGCACCTCGCTGCCCACCTTGGTGTGCTCCGAGGTGCCCACCACGGTGCGCAACGCCGGTGCGAACCCGGGAGCGCCCCGATGTGTGCTCCAAGGTGCGGCGTGCACGAAGTCGGACCCCGGTTTGCCCCGGGTGCGCACCTCGCGTGCACCTTGGTGCGCACACCTTGGCTGGGTTGCGCGGCCTGGTGGGCACCATGGTGCGCACCAAGGAGCGCTCCGAAGTGTGCTCCAAGGTGCGGCGTGCACGAAGTCGGAGCCCGGTTTGCCCCGGGTACGCACCTCGCGTGCACCTTCGCCGGGGTGGGCACCTCGGCTGGGTTGCGCGCCCTGGTGCGCACCAAGGAGCGCTCCGAAGTGTGCTCCAAGGTGCGGCGTGCACGAAGTCGGAGCCCGGTTTGCCCCGGGTGCGCACCTTCGCCGCGGTGCGCACCATGGCGTGCACGAAGTCGGAGCCCGGTTTGCCCCGGGTGCGCACCTCGCGTGCACCTTCGGCGGGGTTGCGCGCCCTGGTGGGCACCATGGTGCGCACCAAGGAGCGCTCCGAAGTGTGCTCCAAGGTGCGGCGTGCACGAAGTCGGAGCCCGGTTTGCCCCGGGTGCGCACCTCGCGTGCACCTTCGGCGGGGTTGCGCGCCCTGGTGGGCACCATGGTGCGCACCAAGGAGCGCTCCGAAGTGTGCTCCAAGGTGCGGCGTGCACGAAGTCGGAGCCCGGTTTGCCCCGGGTGCGCACCTCGCGTGCACCTTCGCCGCGGTGGGCACCATGGCGTGCACGAAGTCGGAGCCCGGTTTGCCCCGGGTGCGCACCTCGCGTGCACCTTCGCCGGGGTGGGCACCTCGGCTGGGTTGCGCGCCCTGGTGCGCACCAAGGAGCGCTCCGAAGTGTGCTCCAAGGTGCGGCGTGCACGAAGTCGGAGCCCGGTTTGCCCCGGGTGCGCACCTCGCGTGCACCTTCGCCAGGGTGGGCACCTCGGTGCGCACACCTTCTCAATGTTTTCTTGCCTTTTCTGGAAATTGGTGAAGGCAGCGCATCAAAGGTGCGCACCTCGGTGTGCTCCGAGGTGCGAACCCGAGAGCGCTCCGAGGTGCCCACGAAGTCGAAAGTCGGGTTAATTGCATTGTTTTCCCCGGGTGCGCTCCGAGGTGCGCAACATCGGCGCGCACCAAGGAGGGCTCCGAAGTGTGCTCCAAGGTGCGCACGATGGCGTGCACCTCTGGTGCGCACGATTCGGAGCTCGGTTTGACCGGGGTGCGCACACCTTGGCTGGGTTGCGCACCTTTTGTGCGCTCCAAGGTGCGCACGAAGTCGGAGCTCGGTTTGCCCCGGGTGCGCACCTTCGCCAGGGTGCGCACCTTGATGCGCACGCCTTGGCTGGGCTGCGCACCTTGGTGGGCGCCATGGTGCGCACCTTTCGTGCGCTCCAAGGTGCGCACGAAGTTGGAGCTCGGTTTGCCCCGGGTGCGCACCTTGGTGGGCGCCATGGTGCACTCCGAGGTGCCCAAGATTGGTGCGCACCAAGGAGCGCTCCGAAGTGCGCTCCAAGGTGCGCGCGAAGTCGAAAGTTGGGTTAATTGTCCGGTTTGCCTCGGGTGCGCACCTTGCGTGCACCTTCGCCAGGGTGGGCGCCTTGGTGCGCACACCTTGGCTGGGCTGCGCACACCTTGGCACCCGCGTTTCCTTCATTTTAAATTTTTTTTTTTTACAATCTCTCAAGTGGGAAATTCTATAATCTCAACTTTTTTTGCCTTTTCAGGAAACTTTTGAATGGAGCGCATCATTGGTGCGCTCCGAAGTGTGCTCCAAAGCTCTCTCCAGCTGCGTGCACCTGCCCCGGCCGCGCACCCGGCCCCGCCCAGCTTCGCTCACCTGTCCCGGGCGTCTGGTGCGGAACCTTAGAGTAAGAAACATCACCGTGCACCTTGGCCAACGTGCGCGACTCGACCGAGCGCGCACTGGCCGAGGTGCACACCGATTTCACCTGGGTGCGCGCGCAGCACCTCGGGCGCACCGGGGTGCGCGCACAACGCCCGGGTTGCACCGTGGCCTGTGTGCTCGGGGTGCCTCGGGTGCGCGCTCGGTGTCGCCCCCGCGCGCGCGGTAGTGCGGGCAGCGCACCCCGGCCCGGCCCGGCCCCGACGAGAACGCAAACGGGCAAAAGGTTTATTCAAATAGCATTGCGACGCCCGGCGAAAAACTAAAAAAGGGTGCAACACCGGGACTTCCCGGGAGGTCACCCATCCCAGTACTACTCCGGCCCAAGCGCGCTTAACTGCGGAGTTCTGATGGGATCCGGTGCACTAATGCTGGTATGATCGCACCCGTTATGAGCTTGTCGCAGTGTGTACTTAGCAAACCGCGACCCACGTGCGAATCCACCCCGGCCACCCACCCCCGTCGAGGTGCACACCCTCCCTCGCGAAGTGCGCCCCGTTCGCCAAGTGTGAGCCCTGCCCGGGTGCGCGCACCTTGCTAGGGCGTCGGGTGTGCACCCGGCCCGGCCTACGTGCGTGCACCTGGAGGGGGCGTCGTGTGCGTGCAGTGTCCCGTCTGCAACGCGGTGCCCACACACCACCTCGGGCGCAACGACCTGCGCTCACATGTGGGCCGAGTGCACCTTGGTGCATGTTCGGGGCGCCTCGGGTGCACGCTCGATCTTGCCCCGGTGCACCAAGGCGCTCGGTTTGCCCCGGGTGCGCACTTGGTGCAAGGTGGGCACCCAAAATAGGGATCAAGCACCAAAACACAAGTTTCGGGATGCAAAATGGGACCCAAGGACCACAAATGCGTTCCAAGACCCATGATGGGTCCACGAGAACAAAAATGTGTTCCGAGACTTAATAAACAAATATTGGGTTTTAGGAGAAGAAACATGCTCTGATGCCCAAAACGAGAATCGACCCCGAAAAGGCCACAGGCCAAAAGTGGGATGCGAGACAAAAAAAAATGGGACCCGAGGACCAAAATTGGGTTCCCAGGTCGAAGACAGGGCAACCGGACAAGAAACGACCTCTAAGGCTCGAAATGAGTCCCGACGACTAAAACTTGACAAGAAGCACCCATCAGGCACCCAACTCGACACCCATGGGATGCCGACCCACCCGGGCTTCCACCTAGCACACCTTGGCACCCACCCACCCTCGCACCCAACCTCGCACCCAACTTAGCACCTTTGAACCCACATTGGCACTCACCCTGACCCTGGCACCTTGGAACCCACATTGGCACTCACCTTGACCCTGGCACCCACCTTTGCACTCACCTTGGGACCCACCCTGGCTCCCACCTCGGCACCCACCCAGACACCCACCTTGGTTCCTTGGCACCCACCTTGGATCCTTGGCACCCACCCCGACACCCACCTTGGCACGCAACTTGGCTACTTGCCACCCACCTTGGCTCCTTGACGCCCACCCCGACAACCACCCCGTGACCTACCCTGGCTAGGGTTGGTGCACACCCACCCTGGTGCCCACCTTGGCACCCACCCTATGACCCACCTTGGCACGCACCTTAGTACCCACCCCGTTACCCACCCTAGGACCCACCCCGTGACCCACCTTGGCCAGGGTGGGTGCACCCACCCTGGTGCCCACCTTGGCACCCACCCATCCTAGCACCCAGCCTGTGACCGGGCTTGGAACCCAACCTTGCACCCGCACCCGTCTTGGCCAGTGTGGGTGCGCACCCATCCTGGCACCCACGTTGTGACACACCCTTTAACCCACGCACCCTAGCACCCACGTTGGCACCCACCTTGGAACCCAACCTAGCAACTTGGCACCCACCCCGTGACCCACCTTGGCATCCACCATAGCAGTCGCCGACTTGGCACCCACCTCGGCACCCACCTTGACACTTGTGGACCCACCTTGCCACTCACCCTAGCATCGACCCATCCTAGCACCCACCCTGGCACCTTTGCACCCTAGCACTCACCCATCCTAGCACCTAACCTGTGACCCACCTTGACACTCACCCTCGCACCCACCTTGGAACCCAACCTAGCACCCACCCACCCTGACACCAACCCTAGCACCTACCCACCCTTGCACCCACCCTGTGACCCATCTTGGCACCCACCCATCCTACCACTCAACCTATCACCCACCTTCTCACCCACCTTGGCATCCACCTTAGCACCCACCCACACTGGCACCTTGGCACCCACCTCGGGCAAGGTGGGTGCACACCCACCCTGGCACCCAATTTAGAACCCACCGAGCATGTTACCCACCTTGGCACCCACATTGCAGCCCACCCTAGTACCCACCCTATGACCCACATTGGCATCCACACCCTAGCACCCAGGCACCTCGACACCCGCCTTGACACCCACCCTAGCACTGAACCTGTGACCCACCTTGGAACTCACCCTAG
This sequence comes from Cryptomeria japonica, assembly GCF_030272615.1. Taxonomy (NCBI): domain Eukaryota; kingdom Viridiplantae; phylum Streptophyta; class Pinopsida; order Cupressales; family Cupressaceae; genus Cryptomeria; species Cryptomeria japonica. Next base: position 214,847 of record NW_026729059.1, on the reverse strand, counting down.
AACCCACCCACCCTGTGAACCACCTTGGCATCCACCTTAGCACCCACCCACCTTGGCACCCACTCTAGCACTCACCCATCCTAACACCCAACTTGTTACCCACCTTGGCACCCGCCCTCGCGTCCACCTTGAAACCCACCCTAGCACCCACCCACGCAGGAGCCCACCTTGGCACCCAACCTAACACCCACGCATCCTGGCACCCAACTTGTGACCCACCTTGGAACCCACCCTAGTACCCACCTTTGAACCCACTATATCACCAACCCACCTTGGCACCCACCCTATGACCCTCTTTGGAATCCACCCTAGCACGCACCCACCCTGGCACCCACCATGGAGCGCACCCTAGCACCCACCCACCTCGGCACGCACCTCAACACCCACCTTGGTGTGCGCACTGCGCCAACCTCTCAAAGACCCTATGTGGTGCGCTCCAAAGTGTACACCTTTGGTGCGCTCCAAGGTGCGCACCTTTGGTGCACACCGAGGTGCACACCAAAGTGTGCACCGAGGTGAGCACCAAAGTGCACTCCAGGGTGCACACCAAGGCGTGCACCTTTGGTGCGGTCAATGCAAACGAATTCGGAAGTTGGGGTCGATGTCCTAATCGCTGCTGCAGACTACACGTATGAGAATCGGACAAATAGCTTTATATAGGGGAGGTGTTGCGTTTGATGGGTCGACTCCCCTGGTTGTGTGCACTGCACCAACTTCAAAGACCCTGTCTTGTTTAAGAAGTCAAAAGTTGGGGTGGATGTCCTAATCATTGCTGCAGTCTACGCATGTATGAGAATCAGACAAATAGCTTATATAGGGGAGGTGTTGCATTCGGTGGGTTGACTCCCCTGGTTGTGCGCACTGCGCCAACCTCAAAGACCCCGCATAGCAGAAGAAGTCGGAAGTCGGATTTTGGTGAGCACCAAGGCGTGCACCTTTGGTGCGGTCAACGCAGACGAATTCAGAAGTTGGGGTGGATGTCCTAATCGTTGTTGCAGGCTACACATGTATGAGAATCAGACAAATAGCTTATATAGGGGAGGTGTTGGGTTTGATGGGTCAACTCCCTTGGTTGTGCGCATTACGCCAACCTCAAAGACCTTGTTTTCGTTAAGAAGTCAAAAGTTGGGGTCAATGTCCTAATGGCTCCTGCAGGCTACACATGTATGAGAATCGGACAAATAGCTTATATAGGGGAGGTGTTGGGTTTGATGGGTCGACTCCCCTGGTTGTGCGCATTACGTCAACCTCAAAGACCTTGTTTTCGTTAAGAAGTCAAAAGTTGGGGTCGATGTCCTAATTGCTCCTGTAGACTACACATGTATGAGAATCAGACAAATAGCTTATATAGGGGAGGTGTTGGGTTTGATGGGTTGACTCCCCTAGTTGTTCGCATTACACCAACCTCAAAGACCTTGTTTTCGTTTAGAAGCCGAAAGTTGGGGTCGATGTCCTAATTGCTCCTGCAGGCTACGCATGTATGAGAATCAGACAAATAGCTTATATAGGGGAGGTGTTGGGTTTGATGGGTCGACTCCCCTGGTTGTGCGCATTGCGCCAACCTCAAAGACCCTGCATTGCGGATGAAGTCGAAAGTCAGAGTTTGGTGTGCTACAAGGTGTGGTCGAAGGTGCTCACCTAGGTGTGCACCTTTGGAGCACAGGAAAAGTGCCCTCCAAAAGTGCGCACCTTTGGAGTGCACAAAAGTGCCCTCCAAAAGTGCGCACCTTTGGAGCGCAGAAAAGTGCCCTCCAAAAAGTGCCCTCCAAAAGTGCGCACCTTTGGAGCGCAGAAAAGTGCCCTCCAAAAAGTGCCCTCCAAAAGTGCGCACCTTTGGAGCGCAGAAAAGTGCCCTCCAAAAAGTGCCCTCCAAAAGTGCGCACCTTTGGAGCGCAGAAAAGTGCCCTCCAAAAAGTGCCCTCCAAAAGTGCGCACCTTTGGAGCGCAGAAAAGTGCCCTCCAAAAAGTGCCCTCCAAAAGTGCGCACCTTTGGAGCGCAGAAAAGTGCCCTCCAAAAAGTGCCCTCCAAAAGTGCGCACCTTTGGAGCGCAGAAAAGTGCCCTCCAAAAAGTGCCCTCCAAAAGTGCGCACCTTTGGAGCGCAGAAAAGTGCCCTCCAAAAAGTGCCCTCCAAAAGTGCGCACCTTTGGAGCGCAGAAAAGTGCCCTCCAAAAAGTGCCCTCCAAAAGTGCGCACCTTTGGAGCGCAGAAAAGTGCCCTCCAAAAAGTGCCCTCCAAAAGTGCGCACCTTTGGAGCGCAGAAAAGTGCCCTCCAAAAGTGCGCACTTTTGGTGCGCACCAAGGCGCTGGTTCGGTCGTTGCAGGCGAGTTCGGAAGTTGGGGTCGATGTCCTGAGCGGAGGTGCAAACTACACAGGTGTCGGAATCGGACAAATAGCTTATATAGGGGAGGTGTATGCTTCGATGGGTCGACTCCCCAGGTTGAGCGCACCGCGCCAACCTCAAAGACCCTACGGTATGGATGAAGTCGGAAGTTGGGTCCGATGACCGATTCGATTAGTAGGTATGCTCATGAGGTCGGAATTTGGGTCCGATGACCTGCCATGTGCAGGAAGGCGAATGTTGACACTGTGCGTTGCAAGGTGCACACCAAGGCGCTGGTGCGGTCTTTTTAGTCGAGTTCGGAAGTTGGGGTCGATGTCCTGATCGGAGGTGCAAGCTACACAGGTGTGGGAATCGGACAAATAGCTTATATAGGGGAGGTGTATGCTTCGTTGGGTCGACTCCCCGGGTTGAGCGCACCGCGCCAACCTCAAAGACCCTACGGTATGGATGAAGTCGGAAGTTGGGTCCGATGACCGATTCGATATGTAGGCATACTCGCGAGGTCGGAATTTGGGTCCGATGACCTGCCACGTGCAGGAAGGCGAATGTTGGCACTGTGCGTTGCAAGGTGCGCACCAAGGCGCTGGTTCGGTCGTTGGAGGCGAGTTCGGAAGTTGGGGTCGATGTCTTGATCGGAGGTGCAAACTACACAGGTGTGGGAATCGGACAAATAGCTTATATAGGGGAGGTGTATGCTTCGTTGGGTCGACTCCCCGGGTTGAGCGCACCGCGCCAACCTCAAAGACCCTACGGTATGGATGAAGTCGGAAGTTGGGTCCGATGACCGATTCGATATGTAGGCATACTCGCGAGGTCGGAATTTGGGTCCGATGACCTGCCATGTGCAGGAAGGCGAATGTTGGGACTGTGCGTCGCAAGGTGCGCACCAAGGCGCTGGTGCCGTCGTTGCAGTCGAGTTCGGAAGTTGGGGTCGATGTCCTGGTCAGAGGTGCAAACTACACAGGTGTGGGAATCGGACAAATAGCTTATATAGGGGAGGTGTATGCTTCGATGGGTCGACTCCCTGGGTTGAGCGCACCGCGCCAACCTCAAAGACCCTACAGTATGGATGAAGTCGGAAGTTGGGTCCGATGACCGATTCGATACGTAGGCATATTGGCGAGGTCTGAATTTGTGTCCGATGACCTGCCATGCGCAGGAAGGCGGAATTTGGGTCCGATGACCGAGTTGATGGCGTGCCATGCGCAGAAAGGCGGAATTTGGGTCCGATGACCGAGTTGATGTTGATGGCCCGCCATGCACAGGAAGGCGGAATTTGGGTCCGATGACCGATTTGAAGGCGTGCCATACGCAAAAAGGCGGAGTTTGGGTCCGATGACCGAGTTGATATTGATGGCCCGCCATGCGCAGGAAGGCGGAATTTGGGTCCGATGACCTGACATACGCATGGAGTCCGACTCGGGGGCCGATGTTCGATTCGATGACTTGCATTGTGGGTAAAGTCGGAAGTTGTGGTCTTTGACCCGATTCGATGACCAGACTTCGGCTGCTTGAGAATCGGACAAATAACTTATATAGGGGAGGTAGTGTTCTCGAGCATCCTCCCCCCGTGCCCGTTTATGTCGATTGATGCTGGTGCTCGACTGGTTGGAGCGCTCGGATGCAAAAATCTTGCACCAGGATTTATCGATTGTGATGGACACGGCAAGTCTCCTGATTGCTATGCAGGAGCTCATCGTGAATCTCTATGCGGCCTTGGTATGGACTCGACCTGCGGAATGGTTCGGCAATGGTAGTCGCTCCAACACGTCCTTGCAATGGCCACAGAGGTGATTCGACTAGAGCTCCAGTCTAGCTTTTGGGTTGCTTGGCGGACTGGTATAGCCGCGATCGAGTTCCGGCCATGAACGTTTTAGATAGCTCTTGGGCTTTCTGGGACGGAAGTCGGAAGTTTGGGCTGTTGTCCGATTTGATGACCATTCTTCGGATGTGTGAGAATCGGACAAATAACTTATATAGGGGACTGTGTTGTCTCACGCAGCCCCCTCCGTGCCCCTCTATCTCGACCGATGTTGGTGCTTGAAAGGGTTGGGATCGCTCGGATTTATAAACGTGCACCACCATTTGTCGAGTGTGAGGGACGCGGCAGGTCTCCTAAATGCTATGCGGGCGCTCTCTGAGAATCTCTATCCGGCCTCGACACAGACTAGTCTTGCTGAATGGTTTGGCACTGGTAGTCGATCCAACACGTCGTTGTTGTGGCCGCCTAGGCGATTCGATTCGAGCCCCCGTCTAGCTTTTGGGTTGCTTGGCGGATTTTGCCCTATCCGCAAGTGAGCTCGGTCCCTAAACGTTCGAGAAACCCGATTGCTATGCGCCGACTCTCTTTCTTGCGAGCCTCCATCTAGCTTTTGGGTCTCTACGGAACGGAAGTCGGAATCTGGGACCGTTGTTTGATTCGACGAGGCAGACTACGGTTGTGCGAGAATCGGACAAATAACTTATATAGGGGAGGTGTTGACTGGAGCATTCTCCCCCGTGCCCCTCTAACTCGACCAATGCTGGCGCTCGAACGGTGGTAGCGCTCGGATTTTCATTGAGCGCCAGCATTGGTCGATTTAGAGGGGCATGCGAGATTCCCGAATGCTATGCGAGGGCTCTAACGGAAATGTCTATTGGTTTCGGTATGGATGCAATTGCGAGTGGTTCGGCAAAGGTAGTCGTTCCGATGCGTCCATGTCGTGGCCAAATCGATAATTCGATTTGAGCCCTCGTATAGCATTTGGGTCTCTCGATGTGATTCCGCATTCCAGTCCCTTTGGGCACTGCTTGAGCCGCATCCCAGGGGGTTCCCTTCCCAATAATCTGCCTCGCAACCCGATTGCTATGCGGTGAGGCTCCTCGGCCGCCTCGGAACTATCTGTGTATCAGACGCATCGCGGGATAAGGGGTTGGCAACGGTAGTCGCCCCAAGCGCGTCCGATGCTTGGACCATTCCGAGGCGGCCCTGAAGCCTCTTCCGTCTAGCCGTTGGGTCCTTCTCGCCGCATCCCTCGCCTCGCACCCCGATTGCTATGCGGTGAGGCTCCTCGGCCGCCTCGGAACTATCTGTGTATCGGACGCGTCGCGGGATAAGGGGTTGTCACTGGTAGTCGCCCCAAGCGCGTCCGATGCTTGGACCATTCCGAGGCGGCCCTGAAGCCTCTTCCGTCTAGCCGTTGGGTCCTTCTCGCCGCATCCCTCGCCTCGCACCCCGATTGCTATGCGGTGAGGCTCCTCGGCCGCCTCGGAACTATCTGTGTATCGGACGCGTCGCGGGATAAGGGGTTGTCATTGGTAGTCGCCCCAAGCGCGTCCGATGCTTGGACCATTCCGAGGCGGCCCTGAAGCCTCTTCCGTCTAGCCGTTGGGTCCTTCTCGCCGCATCCCTCGCCTCGCACCCCGATTGCTATGCGGTGAGGCTCCTCGGCCGCCTCGGAACTATCTGTGTATCGGACGCGTCGCGGGATAAGGGGTTGTCACTGGTAGTCGCCCCAAGCGCGTCCGATGCTTGGACCATTCCGAGGCGGCCCTGAAGCCTCTTCCGTCTAGCCGTTGGGTCCTTCTCGCCGCATCCCTCGCCTCGCACCCCGATTGCTATGCGGTGAGGCTCCTCGGCCGCCTCGGAACTATCTGTGTATCGGACGCGTCGCGGGATAAGGGGTTGTCACTGGTAGTCGCCCCAAGCGCGTTCGATGCTTGGACCATTCCGAGGCGGCCCTGAAGCCTCTTCCGTCTAGCCGTTGGGTCCTTCTCGCCGCATCCCTCGCCTCGCACCCCGATTGCTATGCGGTGAGGCTCCTCGGCCGCCTTGGAACTATCTGTGTATCGGACGCGTCGCGGGATAAGGGGTTGTCACTGGTAGTCGCCCCAAGCGCGTCCGATGCTTGGACCATTCCGAGGCGGACCCGAAGCCTCTTCCGTCTAGCCGTTGGGTCCTTCTCGCCGCATCCTTCGCCTCGCACCCCGATTGCTATGCGGTGAGGCTCCTCGGCCGCCTCGGAACTATCTGTGTATCGGACGCGTCGCGGGATAAGGGGTTGTCACTGGTAGTCGCCCCAAGCACGTCCGATGCTTGGACCATTCCGAGGCGGACCCGAAGCCTCTTCCGTCTAGCCGTTGGGTCCTTCTCGCCGCATCCCTCGCCTCGCACCCCGATTGCTATGCGGTGAGGCTCCTCGGCCGCCTTGGAACTATCTGTGTATCGGACGCGTCGCGGGATAAGGGGTTGTCACTGGTAGTCGCCCCAAGCGCGTCCGATGCTTGGACCATTCCGAGGCGGACCCGAAGCCTCTTCCGTCTAGCCGTTGGGTCCTTCTCGCCGCATCCCTCGCCTCGCACCCCGATTGCTATGCGGTGAGGCTCCTCGGCCGCCTTGGAACTATCTGTGTATCGGACGCGTCGCGGGATAAGGGGTTGTCACTGGTAGTCGCCCCAAGCGCGTCCGATGCTTGGACCATTCCGAGGCGGACCCGAAGCCTCTTCCGTCTAGCCGTTGGGTCCTTCTCGCCGCATCCCTCGCCTCGCACCCCGATTGCTATGCGGTGAGGCTCCTCGGCCGCCTTGGAACTATCTGTGTATCGGACGCGTCGCGGGATAAGGGGTTGTCACTGGTAGTCGCCCCAAGCGCGTCCGATGCTTGGACCATTCCGAGGCGGCCCCGAAGCCTCTTCCGTCTAGCCGTTGGGTCCTTCTCGCCGCATCCCTCGCCTCGCACCCCGATTGCTATGCGGTGAGGCTCCTCGGCCGCCTTGGAACTATCTGTGTATCGGACGCGTCGCGGGATAAGGGGTTGTCACTGGTAGTCGCCCCAAGCGCGTCCGATGCTTGGACCATTCCGAGGCGGCCCCGAAGCCTCTTCCGTGTAGCCGTTGGGTCCTTCTCGCCGCATCCCTCGCCTCGCACCCCGATTGCTATGCGGTGAGGCTCCTCGGCCGCCTTGGAACTATCTGTGTATCGGACGCGTCGCGGGATAAGGGGTTGTCACTGGTAGTCGCCCCAAGCGCGTCCGATGCTTGGACCATTCCGAGGCGGACCTGAAGCCTCTTCCCTCTAGCCGTTGGGGCTTTCTCGCCGCATCCCTCGCCTCGCACCCTGATTGCTATGCTGTGAGGCTCCTCGGCCGCCTTGGAACTATCTGTGTATCGGACGCATCGCGGGATAAGGGGTTGGCAGTGGTAGTCGCCCCAAGCGCATCCGATGCTTGGACCATTCCGAGGCGGCCCTGCAGCCTCTTCCGTCTAGCCGTTGGGGCCATCTCGCCGCATCCCCCACCTCGCACCACGATTGCTATGCGGTGAGGCTCCTTGGCCGCCTCGGAACTATCTGTGTATCGGACGCATCGCGGGATAAGGGGTTGTCACTGGTAGTCGCCCCAAGCGCGTCCGATGCTTGGACTATTCCGAGGCGGCCCTGCAGCCTCTTCCGTCTAGCCGTTGGGGCCATCTCGCTGCATCCCCCACCTCCTCGGCCGCCTCGGAACTATCTGTGTATCGGACGCATCGCGGGATAAGGGGTTGGCAGTGGTAGTCGCCCCAAGCGCGTCCGATGCTTGGACTATTCCGAGGCAGCCCTGCAGCCTCTTCCGTCTAGCCTTTGGGGCCATCTCGCCGCATCCCTCGCCTCGCACCCCGATTGCTATGCGGTGAGGCTCCTCGGCCGCCTGGGAACTATCTTCGTATCGGACGCATCGCGGGATAAGGGGTTGTCACTGGTAGTCGCCCCAAGCGCGTCCGATGCTTGGACTATTCCGAGGCGGCCCTGTGGCCTCTTCCGTCTAGCCGTTGGGGCCATCTCGCCGCATCCCCCACCTCGCACCCCGATTGCTATGCGGTGAGGCTCTTCGGCCGCCTTGGAACTATCTTCGTATCGGACGCATCGCGGGATAAGGGGTTGTCACTGGTAGTGGCCCCAAGCGCGTCCGATGCTTGGACTATTCCGAGGCGGCCCTGCAGCCTCTTCCGTCTAGCCGTTGGGGCCATCTCGCCGCATCCCCCACCTCGCACCCCGATTGCTATGCGGTGAGGCTCCTCGGCCGCCTTGGAACTATCTTCGTATCGGACGCATCGCGGGATAAGGGGTTGTCACTGGTAGTCGCCCCAAGCGCGTCCGATGCTTGGACTATTCCGACGCGGCCCTGTGGCCTCTTCCGTCTAGCCGTTGGGGCCATCTCGCCGCATCCCCCACCTCGCACCCCGATTGCTATGCGGTGAGGCTCCTCGGCCGCCTTGGAACCATCTTCGTATCGGACGCATCGCGGGATAGGGGGCTGTCACTGGTAGTCGCCCCAAGCGTGTCCGATGCTTGGACCATTCCTAGGCGGCCCTGAAGCCTCTTCCGTCTAGCCGTTGGGGCCTTCCCGCCCCATCCCTCGCCTCGCACCCCCGATTGCTATGCGGTGAGGCTCCTCGGCCGCCTTGGAACCATCTGTGTATCGGACGCATCGCGGGATAAGGGGTTGGCACTGGCAGTCGCCCCAAGCGCGTCCGATGCTTGGACCATTCCGAGGTGGCCCTGAAGCCTCTTCCGTCTAGCCGTTGGGGCCTTCCCGCCCCATCCCTCGCCTCGCACCCCGATTGATATGCGGTGAGGCTCCTCGGCCGCCTTGGAACTATCTGTGTATCGGACGCATCGCGGGATAAGGGGTTGGCACTGGTAGTCGTCCCAATCGCATCCGATGCTTGGACCATTCCGAGGCGGCCCTGCAGCCTCTTCCGTTTAGCCGTCGGGGCCTTCCCGCCGCATCCCTCGCCTCGCATCCCGATTCCTATGCGGTGAGTCTTCTCGGCCGCCGCGGAACTATACCTGTTATTGCTACTGCATCCTTCGGCTGGTAACCTCCTCTGCCGCCTTGGAACGTTCTCTTTGTCGGACGCGTCGCGGGATAAGGGGTTGGCACTGGTAGTCGCCCCAAGCGCGCCCGATGCATAGACCGCTCCGAGTCGACCTTGCTTTCAGCCTCTCACATGCATAGACCTCTCTGAGTCGACCCTGCAGCCTCTCACGTTTAGCCTTTGGAATCTCGCCTCACAACATGATTGCTATCCTTGATGCATCCCTTGCCTCGAGCCCTGATTGCTTTCTTGGCTGCATCCCTCCTCTCCTCACAGCCCGGTTGTCATCACTGCTTCATCCGTCGCTTCATGCATTCTGGCTGCTGGGCCCTTCCCACCGCACACCTCGATTGCTATCTCTTCTGCATCACACACCCCGATTGCTATCTCTGCTACATCCCTCGGCTCTCACTTCTGCATCCTTCGCCTCACACCTCGATTGCTATCAATGCTGCATCCGTAACCTCACACCCCGATTGCTATGCGGGGAGGCTCCTTGGCCGCCTTGGAAATTTCTGTGTGTCGGACGCACCGCGGGATAAGGGGTTGGCACTGGTAGTCGCCCCAAGTGCGCCCGATTCTTAGACCGCTTCGAGGTGACCTCGTAGCCTCTTTCGTCCAGGCTTCCTGCCTTCAACGCCCTTTTTACACCTCGATTGCTATGCGCGGG
>NW_026729059.1:172500-195000 GCF_030272615.1 Cryptomeria japonica | reverse complement strand
CCTTGGCTGGGTTGCGCGCCCTGGTGGGCACCATGGTGCGCACCAAGGAGCGCTCCGAAGTGTGCTCCAAGGTGCGGCGTGCACGAAGTCGGAGCCCGGTTTGCCCCGGGTGCGCACCTCGCGTGCACCTTCGCCGCGGTGGGCACCATGGCGTGCACGAAGTCGGAGCCCGGTTTGCCCCGGGTGCGCACCTCGCGTGCACCTTCGCTGGGGTGGGCACCTTGGTGTGCAGACCTTGGCTGGGTTGCGCGCCCTGGTGGGCACCATGGTGCGCACCAAGGAGCGCTCCGAAGTGTGCTCCAAGGTGCGGCCTGCACGAAGTCGGAGCCCGGTTTGCCCCGGGTGTGCACCTCGGGTGGGCACCTTGGTGCGCATGCCTTGCCTGGGCTGCGCACCAGGGCGGGCTCAAGATGGCACCCGCGTTCCTTTTTTTTCACTATCTTTCAAAACGGAAATTTTAAAATCTCATTTTTTTTTGCCTTTTTCTGGAAATTAGTGAAGGCAGCGCATCAAAGGTGCGCACCTCGCTGCCCACCACGGTGCGCAACGCCGGTGGGCACCCGGGAGTGCTTCGAAGTGTGCTCCAAGGTGCTGCGTGCACGTTGTCGGAGCCCGGTTTGCCCCGGGTGCGCACCTCGCGTGCACCTTCGTCGGGGTGGGCACCTTGGCTGGGTTTGCCCCGGCTGCGCTCCGAAGCGGGGTTATTGGAGCGCCGCCTCTTTTTTTGTCGGAGCGTTTGGTGGGGTTTCTCGCATTGGCTCTTCCGAGGCCCGGTTGCCACCCTGGCGCGCACGAAGTCGGAAGTAGGGTTAATTGCCCGGGTGCGCACCTTTGCCAGGGTGGGCACCTTACCTGGGCTGCGCACCAGGGCGGGCTCAAGATGGCACGCGCGTTCCGTTTTTTTCACTATCTTTCAAAACGGAAATTTTAAAATCTCCTTTTTTTTTTGCCTTTTCTGGAAATTAGTGAAGGCAGCGCATCAAAGGTGCGCACCTCGCTGCCCACCTTGGTGTGCTCTGAGGTGCGCACCCGGGAGCGCTACGAAGTGTGCTCCAAGGTGCGGCGTGCACGTTGTCGGAGCCCGGTTTGCCCCGGGTGCGCACCTCGCCTGCACCTTGGCCGGGGTGGGCACCTTGGCTGGGTTTGCCCAGGGTGCGCTCCGAAGCGGGGTTACTGGAGCGCCCCCTCTTTTTTTGTCAGAGCGTTTGGTGGGGTTTCTCGCATTGGCTCTTCCCAGGCCCGGTTGTTGGGTGCGCTCCCACCCTGGCGCGCGCGAAGTTGGAAGTTGGATTAATTGCCCGGGCGCGCACCTTCGCCAGGGTGGGCACCTTGGTGCGCACACCTTGGCTGGGCTGCGCACCAGGGCGGGCTCAAGATGGCACCAGCATTCCCTTTTTCTCACTATCTTTCAAAACGGAAATTTTAAAATCTCGTTTTTTTTTTGCCTTTTATGGAAATTAGTGAAGGCATCGCATCAAAGGTGCGCACCTCGCTGCCCACCTTGGTGTGCTCCGAGGTGCCCACCACGGTGCGCAACGCCGGTGCGAACCCGGGAGCGCCCCGATGTGTGCTCCAAGGTGCGGCGTGCACGAAGTCGGACCCCGGTTTGCCCCGGGTGCGCACCTCGCGTGCACCTTGGTGCGCACACCTTGGCTGGGTTGCGCGGCCTGGTGGGCACCATGGTGCGCACCAAGGAGCGCTCCGAAGTGTGCTCCAAGGTGCGGCGTGCACGAAGTCGGAGCCCGGTTTGCCCCGGGTACGCACCTCGCGTGCACCTTCGCCGGGGTGGGCACCTCGGCTGGGTTGCGCGCCCTGGTGCGCACCAAGGAGCGCTCCGAAGTGTGCTCCAAGGTGCGGCGTGCACGAAGTCGGAGCCCGGTTTGCCCCGGGTGCGCACCTTCGCCGCGGTGCGCACCATGGCGTGCACGAAGTCGGAGCCCGGTTTGCCCCGGGTGCGCACCTCGCGTGCACCTTCGGCGGGGTTGCGCGCCCTGGTGGGCACCATGGTGCGCACCAAGGAGCGCTCCGAAGTGTGCTCCAAGGTGCGGCGTGCACGAAGTCGGAGCCCGGTTTGCCCCGGGTGCGCACCTCGCGTGCACCTTCGGCGGGGTTGCGCGCCCTGGTGGGCACCATGGTGCGCACCAAGGAGCGCTCCGAAGTGTGCTCCAAGGTGCGGCGTGCACGAAGTCGGAGCCCGGTTTGCCCCGGGTGCGCACCTCGCGTGCACCTTCGCCGCGATGGGCACCATGGCGTGCACGAAGTCGGAGCCCGGTTTGCCCCGGGTGCGCACCTCGCGTGCACCTTCGCCGGGGTGGGCACCTCGGCTGGGTTGCGCGCCCTGGTGCGCACCAAGGAGCGCTCCGAAGTGTGCTCCAAGGTGCGGCGTGCACGAAGTCGGAGCCCGGTTTGCCTCGGGTGCGCACCTCGCGTGCACCTTCGCCAGGGTGGGCACCTCGGTGCGCACACCTTCTCAATGTTTTCTTGCCTTTTCTGGAAATTGGTGAAGGCAGCGCATCAAAGGTGCGCACCTCGGTGTGCTCCGAGGTGCGAACCCGAGAGCGCTCCGAGGTGCCCACGAAGTCGAAAGTCGGGTTAATTGCATTGTTTTCCCCGGGTGCGCTCCGAGGTGCGCAACATCGGCGCGCACCAAGGAGGGCTCCGAAGTGTGCTCCAAGGTGCGCACGATGGCGTGCACCTCTGGTGCGCACGATTCGGAGCTCGGTTTGACCGGGGTGCGCACACCTTGGCTGGGTTGCGCACCTTTTGTGCGCTCCAAGGTGCGCACGAAGTCGGAGCTCGGTTTGCCCCGGGTGCGCACCTTCGCCAGGGTGCGCACCTTGATGCGCACGCCTTGGCTGGGCTGCGCACCTTGGTGGGCGCCATGGTGCGCACCTTTCGTGCGCTCCAAGGTGCGCACGAAGTCGGAGCTCGGTTTGCCCCGGGTGCGCACCTTGGTGGGCGCCATGGTGCACTCCGAGGTGCCCAAGATTGGTGCGCACCAAGGAGCGCTCCGAAGTGCGCTCCAAGGTGCGCGCGAAGTCGAAAGTTGGGTTAATTGTCCGGTTTGCCTCGGGTGCGCACCTTGCGTGCACCTTCGCCAGGGTGGGCGCCTTGGTGCGCACACCTTGGCTGGGCTGCGCACACCTTGGCACCCGCGTTTCCTTCATTTTAAATTTTTTTTTTTTACAATCTCTCAAGTGGGAAATTCTATAATCTCAACTTTTTTTGCCTTTTCAGGAAACTTTTGAATGGAGCGCATCATTGGTGCGCTCCGAAGTGTGCTCCAAAGCTCTCTCCAGCTGCGTGCACCTGCCCCGGCCGCGCACCCGGCCCCGCCCAGCTTCGCTCACCTGTCCCGGGCGTCTGGTGCGGAACCTTAGAGTAAGAAACATCACCGTGCACCTTGGCCAACGTGCGCGACTCGACCGAGCGCGCACTGGCCGAGGTGCACACCGATTTCACCTGGGTGCGCGCGCAGCACCTCGGGCGCACCGGGGTGCGCGCACAACGCCCGGGTTGCACCGTGGCCTGTGTGCTCGGGGCGCCTCGGGTGCGCGCTCGGTGTCGCCCCCGCGCGCGCGGTAGTGCGGGCAGCGCACCCCGGCCCGGCCCGGCCCCGACGAGAACGCAAACGGGCAAAAGGTTTATTCAAATAGCATTGCGATGCCCGGCGAAAAACTAAAAAAGGGTGCAACACCGGGACTTCCCGGGAGGTCACCCATCCCAGTACTACTCCGGCCCAAGCGCGCTTAACTGCGGAGTTCTGATGGGATCCGGTGCACTAACGCTGGTATGATCGCACCCGTTATGAGCTTGTCGCAGTGTGTACTTAGCAAACCGCGACCCACGTGCGAATCCACCCCGGCCACCCACCCCCGTCGAGGTGCACACCCTCCCTCGCGAAGTGCGCCCCGTTCGCCAAGTGTGAGCCCTGCCCGGGTGCGCGCACCTTGCTAGGGCGTCGGGTGTGCACCCGGCCCGGCCTACGTGCGTGCACCTGTAGGGGGCGTCGTGTGCGTGCAGTGTCCCGTCTGCAACGCGGTGCCCACACACCACCTCGGGCGCAACGACCTGCGCTCACATGTGGGCCGAGTGCACCTTGGTGCATGTTCGGGGCGCCTCGGGTGCACGCTCGATCTTGCCCCGGTGCACCAAGGCGCTCGGTTTGCCCCGGGTGCGCACTTGGTGCAAGGTGGGCACCCAAAATAGGGATCAAGCACCAAAACACAAGTTTCGGGATGCAAAATGGGACCCAAGGACCACAAATGCGTTCCAAGACCCATGATGGGTCCACGAGAACAAAAATGTGTTCCGAGACTTAATAAACAAATATTGGGTTTTAGGAGAAGAAACATGCTCTGATGCCCAAAACGAGAATCGACCCCGAAAAGGCCACAGGCCAAAAGTGGGATGCGAGACAAAAAAAAATGGGACCCGAGGACCAAAATTGGGTTCCCAGGTCGAAGACAGGGCAACCGGACAAGAAACGACCTCTAAGGCTCGAAATGAGTCCCGACGACTAAAACTTGACAAGAAGCACCCATCAGGCACCCAACTCGACACCCATGGGATGCCGACCCACCCGGGCTTCCACCTAGCACACCTTGGCACCCACCCACCCTCGCACCCAACCTCGCACCCAACTTAGCACCTTTGAACCCACATTGGCACTCACCCTGACCCTGGCACCTTGGAACCCACATTGGCACTCACCTTGACCCTGGCACCCACCTTTGCACTCACCTTGGGACCCACCCTGGCTCCCACCTCGGCACCCACCCAGACACCCACCTTGGTTCCTTGGCACCCACCTTGGATCCTTGGCACCCACCCCGACACCCACCTTGGCACGCAACTTGGCTACTTGCCACCCACCTTGGCTCCTTGACGCCCACCCCGACAACCACCCCGTGACCTACCCTGGCTAGGGTTGGTGCACACCCACCCTGGTGCCCACCTTGGCACCCACCCTATGACCCACCTTGGCACGCACCTTAGTACCCACCCCGTTACCCACCCTAGGACCCACCCCGTGACCCACCTTGGCCAGGGTGGGTGCCTTGGTGCGCACAACTTGCCTGGGCTGCACACCAGGGCGGGCTCAAGATGGCACCCGCGTTCCGTTTTTTTCACTATCTTTCAAAACGGAAATTTTAAAATCTCATTTTTTTCTTTTTTTTGCCTTTTCTGGAAATTAGTGAAGGCAGCGCATCAAAGGTGCGCAATGCTGGTGCGAACCCGGGAGCGCTCCGATGTGTGCTCCAAGGTGCGGCGTGCACGAAGTCCGAGCCCGGTTTGCCCCGGGTGCGCACCTCGCGTGCACCTTCGCCGGGGTGAGCACCTTGGCTGGGTTGCGCGCCCTGGTGCGTACCAAGGAGCGCTCTGAAGTGTGCTCCAAGGTGCGGCGTGCACGAAGTCGGAGCCCGGTTTGCCCCGGGTGTGCACCTCGGGTGCGCACCTCGCGTGCACCTTCGCTGCGGTGGGCACCTTGGCTGGGTTGCGCGCCTTGGTGGGCACCATGCAGTGCACGAAGTCGGAGCCCGGTTTGCCCCGGGCGCGCACCTCCGCCAGGGTGGGCACCTTGGTGCGCACAACTTGCCTGGGCTGCGCATCAGGAAGGGCTCAAGATGGCACCCGCGTTCCGTTTTTTTCACTATCTTTCAGAACGGAAATTTTAAAATATCGTTTTTTTTTGCCTTTTCTGGAAATTAGTGAAGGCAGCGCATCAAAGGTGCGCAACGCTGGTGCGAACCTGGGAGCGCTCCGATGTGTGCTCCAAGGTGCGGCGTGCACGAAGTCGGAGCCCGGTTTGCCTCGGGTGCGCCCTGGTGGGCACCATGGTGCGCACCAAGGAGCGCTCCGAAGTGTGCTCCAAGGTGCGGCCTGCACGAAGTCGGAGCCCGGTTTGCCCCGGGTGTGCACCTCGGGTGGGCACCTTGGTGCGCATGCCTTGCCTGGGCTGCGCACCAGGGCGGGCTCAAGATGGCACCCGCGTTCCTTTTTTTTCACTATCTTTCAAAACGGAAATTTTAAAATCTCATTTTTTTTTGCCTTTTTCTGGAAATTAGTGAAGGCAGCGCATCAAAGGTGCGCACCTCGCTGCCCACCACGGTGCGCAACGCCGGTGGGCACCCGGGAGTGCTTCGAAGTGTGCTCCAAGGTGCTGCGTGCACGTTGTCGGAGCCCGGTTTGCCCCGGGTGCGCACCTCGCGTGCACCTTCGTCGGGGTGGGCACCTTGGCTTGGTTTGCCCCGGCTGCGCTCCGAAGCGGGGTTATTGGAGCGCCGCCTCTTTTTTTGTCGGAGCGTTTGGTGGGGTTTCTCGCATTGGCTCTTCCGAGGCCCGGTTGCCACCCTGGCGCGCACGAAGTCGGAAGTAGGGTTAATTGCCCGGGTGCGCACCTTTGCCAGGGTGGCACCTTACCTGGGCTGCGCACCAGGGCGGGCTCAAGATGGCACGCGCGTTCCGTTTTTTTCACTATCTTTCAAAACGGAAATTTTAAAATCTCCTTTTTTTTTTGCCTTTTCTGGAAATTAGTGAAGGCAGCGCATCAAAGGTGCGCACCTCGCTGCCCACCTTGGTGTGCTCTGAGGTGCGCACCCGGGAGCGCTACGAAGTGTGCTCCAAGGTGCGGCGTGCACGTTGTCGGAGCCCGGTTTGCCCCGGGTGCGCACCTCGCCTGCACCTTGGCCGGGGTGGGCACCTTGGCTGGGTTTGCCCAGGGTGCGCTCCGAAGCGGGGTTACTGGAGCGCCCCCTCTTTTTTTGTCAGAGAGTTTGGTGGGGTTTCTCGCATTGGCTCTTCCCAGGCCCGGTTGTTGGGTGCGCTCCCACCCTGGCGCGCGTGAAGTTGGAAGTTGGGTTAATTGCCCGGGCGCGCACCTTCGCCAGGGTGGGCACCTTGGTGCGCAAACCTTGGCTGGGCTGCGCACCAGGGCGGGCTCAAGATGGCACCAGCATTCCCTTTTTCTCACTATCTTTCAAAACGGAAATTTTAAAATCTCGTTTTTTTTTTGCCTTTTATGGAAATTAGTGAAGGCATCGCATCAAAGGTGCGCACCTCGCTGCCCACCTTGGTGTGCTCCGAGGTGCCCACCACGGTGCGCAACGCCGGTGCGAACCCGGGAGCGCCCCGATGTGTGCTCCAAGGTGCGGCGTGCACGAAGTCGGACCCCGGTTTGCCCCGGGTGCGCACCTCGCGTGCACCTTGGTGCGCACACCTTGGCTGGGTTGCGCGGCCTGGTGGGCACCATGGTGCGCACCAAGGAGCGCTCCGAAGTGTGCTCCAAGGTGCGGCGTGCACGAAGTCGGAGCCCGGTTTGCCCCGGGTGCGCACCTTCGCCGCGGTGGGCACCATGGCGTGCACGAAGTCGGAGCCCGGTTTGCCCCGGGTGCGCACCTCGCGTGCACCTTCGCCGGGGTGGGCACCTCGGCTGGGTTGCGCGCCCTGGTGCGCACCAAGGAGCGCTCTGAAGTGTGCTCCAAGGTGCGGCGTGCACGAAGTCGGAGCCCGGTTTGCCCCGGGTGTGCACCTCGGGTGCGCACCTCGCGTGCACCTTCGCTGCGGTGGGCACCTTGGCTGGGTTGCGCGCCTTGGTGGGCACCATGCAGTGCACGAAGTCGGAGCCCGGATTGCCCCGGGCGCGCACCTCCGCCAGGGTGGGCACCTTGGTGCGCACAACTTGCCTGGGCTGCGCACCAGGAAGGGCTCAAGATGGCACCCGCGTTCCGTTTTTTTCACTATCTTTCAGAACGGAAATTTTAAAATCTCGTTTTTTTTTGCCTTTTCTGGAAATTAGTGAATGCAGCGCATCAAAGGTGCGCAACGCTGGTGCGAACCTGGGAGCGCTCCGATGTGTGCTCCAAGGTGCGGCGTGCACGAAGTCGGACCCCGGTTTGCCCCGGGTGCGCACCTCGCGTGCACCTTGGTGCGCACACCTTGGCTGGGTTGCGCGCCCTGGTGGGCACCATGGTGCGCACCAAGGAGCGCTCCGAAGTGTGCTCCAAGGTGCGGCGTGCACGAAGTCGGAGCCCGGTTTGCCCCGGGTGCGCACCTCGCGTGCACCTTCGCCGCGGTGGGCACCATGGCGTGCACGAAGTCGGAGCCCGGTTTGCCCCGGGTGCGCACCTCGCGTGCACCTTCGCCGGGGTGGGCACCTTGGTGTGCAGACCTTGGCTGGGTTGCGCGCCCTGGTGGGCACCATGGTGCGCACCAAGGAGCGCTCCGAAGTGTGCTCCAAGGTGCGGCCTGCACGAAGTCGGAGCCCGGTTTGCCCCGGGTGTGCACCTCGGGTGGGCACCTTGGTGCGCATGCCTTGCCTGGGCTGCGCACCAGGGCGGGCTCAAGATGGCACCCGCGTTCCTTTTTTTTCACTATCTTTCAAAACGGAAATTTTAAAATCTCATTTTTTTTTGCCTTTTTCTGGAAATTAGTGAAGGCAGCGCATCAAAGGTGCGCACCTCGCTGCCCACCACGGTGCGCAACGCCGGTGGGCACCCGGGAGTGCTTCGAAGTGTGCTCCAAGGTGCTGCGTGCACGTTGTCGGAGCCCGGTTTGCCCCGGGTGCGCACCTCGCGTGCACCTTCGTCGGGGTGGGCACCTTGGCTGGGTTTGCCCCGGCTGCGCTCCGAAGCGGGGTTATTGGAGCGCCGCCTCTTTTTTTGTCGGAGCGTTTGGTGGGGTTTCTCGCATTGGCTCTTCCGAGGCCCGGTTGCCACCCTGGCGCGCACGAAGTCGGAAGTAGGGTTAATTGCCCGGGTGCGCACCTTTGCCAGGGTGGGCACCTTACCTGGGCTGCGCACCAGGGCGGGCTCAAGATGGCACGCGCGTTCCGTTTTTTTCACTATCTTTCAAAACGGAAATTTTAAAATCTCCTTTTTTTTTTGCCTTTTCTGGAAATTAGTGAAGGCAGCGCATCAAAGGTGCGCACCTCGCTGCCCACCTTGGTGTGCTCTGAGGTGCGCACCCGGGAGCGCTACGAAGTGTGCTCCAAGGTGCGGCGTGCACGTTGTCGGAGCCCGGTTTGCCCCGGGTGCGCACCTCGCCTGCACCTTGGCCGGGGTGGGCACCTTGGCTGGGTTTGCCCAGGGTGCGCTCCGAAGCGGGGTTACTGGAGCGCCCCCTCTTTTTTTGTCAGAGCGTTTGGTGGGGTTTCTCGCATTGGCTCTTCCCAGGCCCGGTTGTTGGGTGCGCTCCCACCCTGGCGCGCGCGAAGTTGGAAGTTGGATTAATTGCCCGGGCGCGCACCTTCGCCAGGGTGGGCACCTTGGTGCGCACACCTTGGCTGGGCTGCGCACCAGGGCGGGCTCAAGATGGCACCAGCATTCCCTTTTTCTCACTATCTTTCAAAACGGAAATTTTAAAATCTCGTTTTTTTTTTGCCTTTTATGGAAATTAGTGAAGGCATCGCATCAAAGGTGCGCACCTCGCTGCCCACCTTGGTGTGCTCCGAGGTGCCCACCACGGTGCGCAACGCCGGTGCGAACCCGGGAGCGCCCCGATGTGTGCTCCAAGGTGCGGCGTGCACGAAGTCGGACCCCGGTTTGCCCCGGGTGCGCACCTCGCGTGCACCTTGGTGCGCACACCTTGGCTGGGTTGCGCGGCCTGGTGGGCACCATGGTGCGCACCAAGGAGCGCTCCGAAGTGTGCTCCAAGGTGCGGCGTGCACGAAGTCGGAGCCCGGTTTGCCCCGGGTACGCACCTCGCGTGCACCTTCGCCGGGGTGGGCACCTCGGCTGGGTTGCGCGCCCTGGTGCGCACCAAGGAGCGCTCCGAAGTGTGCTCCAAGGTGCGGCGTGCACGAAGTCGGAGCCCGGTTTGCCCCGGGTGCGCACCTTCGCCGCGGTGCGCACCATGGCGTGCACGAAGTCGGAGCCCGGTTTGCCCCGGGTGCGCACCTCGCGTGCACCTTCGGCGGGGTTGCGCGCCCTGGTGGGCACCATGGTGCGCACCAAGGAGCGCTCCGAAGTGTGCTCCAAGGTGCGGCGTGCACGAAGTCGGAGCCCGGTTTGCCCCGGGTGCGCACCTCGCGTGCACCTTCGGCGGGGTTGCGCGCCCTGGTGGGCACCATGGTGCGCACCAAGGAGCGCTCCGAAGTGTGCTCCAAGGTGCGGCGTGCACGAAGTCGGAGCCCGGTTTGCCCCGGGTGCGCACCTCGCGTGCACCTTCGCCGCGGTGGGCACCATGGCGTGCACGAAGTCGGAGCCCGGTTTGCCCCGGGTGCGCACCTCGCGTGCACCTTCGCCGGGGTGGGCACCTCGGCTGGGTTGCGCGCCCTGGTGCGCACCAAGGAGCGCTCCGAAGTGTGCTCCAAGGTGCGGCGTGCACGAAGTCGGAGCCCGGTTTGCCCCGGGTGCGCACCTCGCGTGCACCTTCGCCAGGGTGGGCACCTCGGTGCGCACACCTTCTCAATGTTTTCTTGCCTTTTCTGGAAATTGGTGAAGGCAGCGCATCAAAGGTGCGCACCTCGGTGTGCTCCGAGGTGCGAACCCGAGAGCGCTCCGAGGTGCCCACGAAGTCGAAAGTCGGGTTAATTGCATTGTTTTCCCCGGGTGCGCTCCGAGGTGCGCAACATCGGCGCGCACCAAGGAGGGCTCCGAAGTGTGCTCCAAGGTGCGCACGATGGCGTGCACCTCTGGTGCGCACGATTCGGAGCTCGGTTTGACCGGGGTGCGCACACCTTGGCTGGGTTGCGCACCTTTTGTGCGCTCCAAGGTGCGCACGAAGTCGGAGCTCGGTTTGCCCCGGGTGCGCACCTTCGCCAGGGTGCGCACCTTGATGCGCACGCCTTGGCTGGGCTGCGCACCTTGGTGGGCGCCATGGTGCGCACCTTTCGTGCGCTCCAAGGTGCGCACGAAGTCGGAGCTCGGTTTGCCCCGGGTGCGCACCTTGGTGGGCGCCATGGTGCACTCCGAGGTGCCCAAGATTGGTGCGCACCAAGGAGCGCTCCGAAGTGCGCTCCAAGGTGCGCGCGAAGTCGAAAGTTGGGTTAATTGTCCGGTTTGCCTCGGGTGCGCACCTTGCGTGCACCTTCGCCAGGGTGGGCGCCTTGGTGCGCACACCTTGGCTGGGCTGCGCACACCTTGGCACCCGCGTTTCCTTCATTTTAAATTTTTTTTTTTTACAATCTCTCAAGTGGGAAATTCTATAATCTCAACTTTTTTTGCCTTTTCAGGAAACTTTTGAATGGAGCGCATCATTGGTGCGCTCCGAAGTGTGCTCCAAAGCTCTCTCCAGCTGCGTGCACCTGCCCCGGCCGCGCACCCGGCCCCGCCCAGCTTCGCTCACCTGTCCCGGGCGTCTGGTGCGGAACCTTAGAGTAAGAAACATCACCGTGCACCTTGGCCAACGTGCGCGACTCGACCGAGCGCGCACTGGCCGAGGTGCACACCGATTTCACCTGGGTGCGCGCGCAGCACCTCGGGCGCACCGGGGTGCGCGCACAACGCCCGGGTTGCACCGTGGCCTGTGTGCTCGGGGTGCCTCGGGTGCGCGCTCGGTGTCGCCCCCGCGCGCGCGGTAGTGCGGGCAGCGCACCCCGGCCCGGCCCGGCCCCGACGAGAACGCAAACGGGCAAAAGGTTTATTCAAATAGCATTGCGACGCCCGGCGAAAAACTAAAAAAGGGTGCAACACCGGGACTTCCCGGGAGGTCACCCATCCCAGTACTACTCCGGCCCAAGCGCGCTTAACTGCGGAGTTCTGATGGGATCCGGTGCACTAATGCTGGTATGATCGCACCCGTTATGAGCTTGTCGCAGTGTGTACTTAGCAAACCGCGACCCACGTGCGAATCCACCCCGGCCACCCACCCCCGTCGAGGTGCACACCCTCCCTCGCGAAGTGCGCCCCGTTCGCCAAGTGTGAGCCCTGCCCGGGTGCGCGCACCTTGCTAGGGCGTCGGGTGTGCACCCGGCCCGGCCTACGTGCGTGCACCTGGAGGGGGCGTCGTGTGCGTGCAGTGTCCCGTCTGCAACGCGGTGCCCACACACCACCTCGGGCGCAACGACCTGCGCTCACATGTGGGCCGAGTGCACCTTGGTGCATGTTCGGGGCGCCTCGGGTGCACGCTCGATCTTGCCCCGGTGCACCAAGGCGCTCGGTTTGCCCCGGGTGCGCACTTGGTGCAAGGTGGGCACCCAAAATAGGGATCAAGCACCAAAACACAAGTTTCGGGATGCAAAATGGGACCCAAGGACCACAAATGCGTTCCAAGACCCATGATGGGTCCACGAGAACAAAAATGTGTTCCGAGACTTAATAAACAAATATTGGGTTTTAGGAGAAGAAACATGCTCTGATGCCCAAAACGAGAATCGACCCCGAAAAGGCCACAGGCCAAAAGTGGGATGCGAGACAAAAAAAAATGGGACCCGAGGACCAAAATTGGGTTCCCAGGTCGAAGATAGGGCAACCGGACAAGAAACGACCTCTAAGGCTCGAAATGAGTCCCGACGACTAAAACTTGACAAGAAGCACCCATCAGGCACCCAACTCGACACCCATGGGATGCCGACCCACCCGGGCTTCCACCTAGCACACCTTGGCACCCACCCACCCTCGCACCCAACCTCGCACCCAACTTAGCACCTTTGAACCCACATTGGCACTCACCCTGACCCTGGCACCTTGGAACCCACATTGGCACTCACCTTGACCCTGGCACCCACCTTTGCACTCACCTTGGGACCCACCCTGGCTCCCACCTCGGCACCCACCCAGACACCCACCTTGGTTCCTTGGCACCCACCTTGGATCCTTGGCACCCACCCCGACACCCACCTTGGCACGCAACTTGGCTACTTGCCACCCACCTTGGCTCCTTGACGCCCACCCCGACAACCACCCCGTGACCTACCCTGGCTAGGGTTGGTGCACACCCACCCTGGTGCCCACCTTGGCACCCACCCTATGACCCACCTTGGCACGCACCTTAGTACCCACCCCGTTACCCACCCTAGGACCCACCCCGTGACCCACCTTGGCCAGGGTGGGTGCACCCACCCTGGTGCCCACCTTGGCACCCACCCATCCTAGCACCCAGCCTGTGACCGGGCTTGGAACCCAACCTTGCACCCGCACCCGTCTTGGCCAGTGTGGGTGCGCACCCATCCTGGCACCCACGTTGTGACACACCCTTTAACCCACGCACCCTAGCACCCACGTTGGCACCCACCTTGGAACCCAACCTAGCAACTTGGCACCCACCCCGTGACCCACCTTGGCATCCACCATAGCAGTCGCCGACTTGGCACCCACCTCGGCACCCACCTTGACACTTGTGGACCCACCTTGCCACTCACCCTAGCATCGACCCATCCTAGCACCCACCCTGGCACCTTTGCACCCTAGCACTCACCCATCCTAGCACCTAACCTGTGACCCACCTTGACACTCACCCTCGCACCCACCTTGGAACCCAACCTAGCACCCACCCACCCTGACACCAACCCTAGCACCTACCCACCCTTGCACCCACCCTGTGACCCATCTTGGCACCCACCCATCCTACCACTCAACCTATCACCCACCTTCTCACCCACCTTGGCATCCACCTTAGCACCCACCCACACTGGCACCTTGGCACCCACCTCGGGCAAGGTGGGTGCACACCCACCCTGGCACCCAATTTAGAACCCACCGAGCATGTTACCCACCTTGGCACCCACATTGCAGCCCACCCTAGTACCCACCCTATGACCCACATTGGCATCCACACCCTAGCACCCAGGCACCTCGACACCCGCCTTGACACCCACCCTAGCACTGAACCTGTGACCCACCTTGGAACTCACCCTAGAACCCACCCACCCTGTGAACCACCTTAGCACCCACCCACCTTGGCACCCACTCTAGCACTCACCCATCCTAACACCCAACTTGTTACCCACCTTGGCACCCGCCCTCGCGTCCACCTTGAAACCCACCCTAGCACCCACCCACGCAGGAGCCCACCTTGGCACCCAACCTAACACCCACGCATCCTGGCACCCAACTTGTGACCCACCTTGGAACCCACCCTAGTACCCACCTTTGAACCCACTATATCACCAACCCACCTTGGCACCCACCCTATGACCCTCTTTGGAATCCACCCTAGCACGCACCCACCCTGGCACCCACCATGGAGCGCACCCTAGCACCCACCCACCTCGGCACGCACCTCAACACCCACCTTGGTGTGCGCACTGCGCCAACCTCTCAAAGACCCTATGTGGTGCGCTCCAAAGTGTACACCTTTGGTGCGCTCCAAGGTGCGCACCTTTGGTGCACACCGAGGTGCACACCAAAGTGTGCACCGAGGTGAGCACCAAAGTGCACTCCAGGGTGCACACCAAGGCGTGCACCTTTGGTGCGGTCAATGCAAACGAATTCGGAAGTTGGGGTCGATGTCCTAATCGCTGCTGCAGACTACACGTATGAGAATCGGACAAATAGCTTTATATAGGGGAGGTGTTGCGTTTGATGGGTCGACTCCCCTGGTTGTGTGCACTGCACCAACTTCAAAGACCCTGTCTTGTTTAAGAAGTCAAAAGTTGGGGTGGATGTCCTAATCATTGCTGCAGTCTACGCATGTATGAGAATCAGACAAATAGCTTATATAGGGGAGGTGTTGCATTCGGTGGGTTGACTCCCCTGGTTGTGCGCACTGCGCCAACCTCAAAGACCCCGCATAGCAGAAGAAGTCGGAAGTCGGATTTTGGTGAGCACCAAGGCGTGCACCTTTGGTGCGGTCAACGCAGACGAATTCAGAAGTTGGGGTGGATGTCCTAATCGTTGTTGCAGGCTACACATGTATGAGAATCAGACAAATAGCTTATATAGGGGAGGTGTTGGGTTTGATGGGTCAACTCCCTTGGTTGTGCGCATTACGCCAACCTCAAAGACCTTGTTTTCGTTAAGAAGTCAAAAGTTGGGGTCAATGTCCTAATGGCTCCTGCAGGCTACACATGTATGAGAATCGGACAAATAGCTTATATAGGGGAGGTGTTGGGTTTGATGGGTCGACTCCCCTGGTTGTGCGCATTACGTCAACCTCAAAGACCTTGTTTTCGTTAAGAAGTCAAAAGTTGGGGTCGATGTCCTAATTGCTCCTGTAGACTACACATGTATGAGAATCAGACAAATAGCTTATATAGGGGAGGTGTTGGGTTTGATGGGTTGACTCCCCTAGTTGTTCGCATTACACCAACCTCAAAGACCTTGTTTTCGTTTAGAAGCCGAAAGTTGGGGTCGATGTCCTAATTGCTCCTGCAGGCTACGCATGTATGAGAATCAGACAAATAGCTTATATAGGGGAGGTGTTGGGTTTGATGGGTCGACTCCCCTGGTTGTGCGCATTGCGCCAACCTCAAAGACCCTGCATTGCGGATGAAGTCGAAAGTCAGAGTTTGGTGTGCTACAAGGTGTGGTCGAAGGTGCTCACCTAGGTGTGCACCTTTGGAGCACAGGAAAAGTGCCCTCCAAAAGTGCGCACCTTTGGAGTGCACAAAAGTGCCCTCCAAAAGTGCGCACCTTTGGAGCGCAGAAAAGTGCCCTCCAAAAAGTGCCCTCCAAAAGTGCGCACCTTTGGAGCGCAGAAAAGTGCCCTCCAAAAAGTGCCCTCCAAAAGTGCGCACCTTTGGAGCGCAGAAAAGTGCCCTCCAAAAAGTGCCCTCCAAAAGTGCGCACCTTTGGAGCGCAGAAAAGTGCCCTCCAAAAAGTGCCCTCCAAAAGTGCGCACCTTTGGAGCGCAGAAAAGTGCCCTCCAAAAAGTGCCCTCCAAAAGTGCGCACCTTTGGAGCGCAGAAAAGTGCCCTCCAAAAAGTGCCCTCCAAAAGTGCGCACCTTTGGAGCGCAGAAAAGTGCCCTCCAAAAAGTGCCCTCCAAAAGTGCGCACCTTTGGAGCGCAGAAAAGTGCCCTCCAAAAAGTGCCCTCCAAAAGTGCGCACCTTTGGAGCGCAGAAAAGTGCCCTCCAAAAAGTGCCCTCCAAAAGTGCGCACCTTTGGAGCGCAGAAAAGTGCCCTCCAAAAAGTGCCCTCCAAAAGTGCGCACCTTTGGAGCGCAGAAAAGTGCCCTCCAAAAGTGCGCACTTTTGGTGCGCACCAAGGCGCTGGTTCGGTCGTTGCAGGCGAGTTCGGAAGTTGGGGTCGATGTCCTGAGCGGAGGTGCAAACTACACAGGTGTCGGAATCGGACAAATAGCTTATATAGGGGAGGTGTATGCTTCGATGGGTCGACTCCCCAGGTTGAGCGCACCGCGCCAACCTCAAAGACCCTACGGTATGGATGAAGTCGGAAGTTGGGTCCGATGACCGATTCGATTAGTAGGTATGCTCATGAGGTCGGAATTTGGGTCCGATGACCTGCCATGTGCAGGAAGGCGAATGTTGACACTGTGCGTTGCAAGGTGCACACCAAGGCGCTGGTGCGGTCTTTTTAGTCGAGTTCGGAAGTTGGGGTCGATGTCCTGATCGGAGGTGCAAGCTACACAGGTGTGGGAATCGGACAAATAGCTTATATAGGGGAGGTGTATGCTTCGTTGGGTCGACTCCCCGGGTTGAGCGCACCGCGCCAACCTCAAAGACCCTACGGTATGGATGAAGTCGGAAGTTGGGTCCGATGACCGATTCGATATGTAGGCATACTCGCGAGGTCGGAATTTGGGTCCGATGACCTGCCACGTGCAGGAAGGCGAATGTTGGCACTGTGCGTTGCAAGGTGCGCACCAAGGCGCTGGTTCGGTCGTTGGAGGCGAGTTCGGAAGTTGGGGTCGATGTCTTGATCGGAGGTGCAAACTACACAGGTGTGGGAATCGGACAAATAGCTTATATAGGGGAGGTGTATGCTTCGTTGGGTCGACTCCCCGGGTTGAGCGCACCGCGCCAACCTCAAAGACCCTACGGTATGGATGAAGTCGGAAGTTGGGTCCGATGACCGATTCGATATGTAGGCATACTCGCGAGGTCGGAATTTGGGTCCGATGACCTGCCATGTGCAGGAAGGCGAATGTTGGGACTGTGCGTCGCAAGGTGCGCACCAAGGCGCTGGTGCCGTCGTTGCAGTCGAGTTCGGAAGTTGGGGTCGATGTCCTGGTCAGAGGTGCAAACTACACAGGTGTGGGAATCGGACAAATAGCTTATATAGGGGAGGTGTATGCTTCGATGGGTCGACTCCCTGGGTTGAGCGCACCGCGCCAACCTCAAAGACCCTACAGTATGGATGAAGTCGGAAGTTGGGTCCGATGACCGATTCGATACGTAGGCATATTGGCGAGGTCTGAATTTGTGTCCGATGACCTGCCATGCGCAGGAAGGCGGAATTTGGGTCCGATGACCGAGTTGATGGCGTGCCATGCGCAGAAAGGCGGAATTTGGGTCCGATGACCGAGTTGATGTTGATGGCCCGCCATGCACAGGAAGGCGGAATTTGGGTCCGATGACCGATTTGAAGGCGTGCCATACGCAAAAAGGCGGAGTTTGGGTCCGATGACCGAGTTGATATTGATGGCCCGCCATGCGCAGGAAGGCGGAATTTGGGTCCGATGACCTGACATACGCATGGAGTCCGACTCGGGGGCCGATGTTCGATTCGATGACTTGCATTGTGGGTAAAGTCGGAAGTTGTGGTCTTTGACCCGATTCGATGACCAGACTTCGGCTGCTTGAGAATCGGACAAATAACTTATATAGGGGAGGTAGTGTTCTCGAGCATCCTCCCCCCGTGCCCGTTTATGTCGATTGATGCTGGTGCTCGACTGGTTGGAGCGCTCGGATGCAAAAATCTTGCACCAGGATTTATCGATTGTGATGGACACGGCAAGTCTCCTGATTGCTATGCAGGAGCTCATCGTGAATCTCTATGCGGCCTTGGTATGGACTCGACCTGCGGAATGGTTCGGCAATGGTAGTCGCTCCAACACGTCCTTGCAATGGCCACAGAGGTGATTCGACTAGAGCTCCAGTCTAGCTTTTGGGTTGCTTGGCGGACTGGTATAGCCGCGATCGAGTTCCGGCCATGAACGTTTTAGATAGCTCTTGGGCTTTCTGGGACGGAAGTCGGAAGTTTGGGCTGTTGTCCGATTTGATGACCATTCTTCGGATGTGTGAGAATCGGACAAATAACTTATATAGGGGACTGTGTTGTCTCACGCAGCCCCCTCCGTGCCCCTCTATCTCGACCGATGTTGGTGCTTGAAAGGGTTGGGATCGCTCGGATTTATAAACGTGCACCACCATTTGTCGAGTGTGAGGGACGCGGCAGGTCTCCTAAATGCTATGCGGGCGCTCTCTGAGAATCTCTATCCGGCCTCGACACAGACTAGTCTTGCTGAATGGTTTGGCACTGGTAGTCGATCCAACACGTCGTTGTTGTGGCCGCCTAGGCGATTCGATTCGAGCCCCCGTCTAGCTTTTGGGTTGCTTGGCGGATTTTGCCCTATCCGCAAGTGAGCTCGGTCCCTAAACGTTCGAGAAACCCGATTGCTATGCGCCGACTCTCTTTCTTGCGAGCCTCCATCTAGCTTTTGGGTCTCTACGGAACGGAAGTCGGAATCTGGGACCGTTGTTTGATTCGACGAGGCAGACTACGGTTGTGCGAGAATCGGACAAATAACTTATATAGGGGAGGTGTTGACTGGAGCATTCTCCCCCGTGCCCCTCTAACTCGACCAATGCTGGCGCTCGAACGGTGGTAGCGCTCGGATTTTCATTGAGCGCCAGCATTGGTCGATTTAGAGGGGCATGCGAGATTCCCGAATGCTATGCGAGGGCTCTAACGGAAATGTCTATTGGTTTCGGTATGGATGCAATTGCGAGTGGTTCGGCAAAGGTAGTCGTTCCGATGCGTCCATGTCGTGGCCAAATCGATAATTCGATTTGAGCCCTCGTATAGCATTTGGGTCTCTCGATGTGATTCCGCATTCCAGTCCCTTTGGGCACTGCTTGAGCCGCATCCCAGGGGGTTCCCTTCCCAATAATCTGCCTCGCAACCCGATTGCTATGCGGTGAGGCTCCTCGGCCGCCTCGGAACTATCTGTGTATCAGACGCATCGCGGGATAAGGGGTTGGCAACGGTAGTCGCCCCAAGCGCGTCCGATGCTTGGACCATTCCGAGGCGGCCCTGAAGCCTCTTCCGTCTAGCCGTTGGGTCCTTCTCGCCGCATCCCTCGCCTCGCACCCCGATTGCTATGCGGTGAGGCTCCTCGGCCGCCTCGGAACTATCTGTGTATCGGACGCGTCGCGGGATAAGGGGTTGTCACTGGTAGTCGCCCCAAGCGCGTCCGATGCTTGGACCATTCCGAGGCGGCCCTGAAGCCTCTTCCGTCTAGCCGTTGGGTCCTTCTCGCCGCATCCCTCGCCTCGCACCCCGATTGCTATGCGGTGAGGCTCCTCGGCCGCCTCGGAACTATCTGTGTATCGGACGCGTCGCGGGATAAGGGGTTGTCATTGGTAGTCGCCCCAAGCGCGTCCGATGCTTGGACCATTCCGAGGCGGCCCTGAAGCCTCTTCCGTCTAGCCGTTGGGTCCTTCTCGCCGCATCCCTCGCCTCGCACCCCGATTGCTATGCGGTGAGGCTCCTCGGCCGCCTCGGAACTATCTGTGTATCGGACGCGTCGCGGGATAAGGGGTTGTCACTGGTAGTCGCCCCAAGCGCGTCCGATGCTTGGACCATTCCGAGGCGGCCCTGAAGCCTCTTCCGTCTAGCCGTTGGGTCCTTCTCGCCGCATCCCTCGCCTCGCACCCCGATTGCTATGCGGTGAGGCTCCTCGGCCGCCTCGGAACTATCTGTGTATCGGACGCGTCGCGGGATAAGGGGTTGTCACTGGTAGTCGCCCCAAGCGCGTTCGATGCTTGGACCATTCCGAGGCGGCCCTGAAGCCTCTTCCGTCTAGCCGTTGGGTCCTTCTCGCCGCATCCCTCGCCTCGCACCCCGATTGCTATGCGGTGAGGCTCCTCGGCCGCCTTGGAACTATCTGTGTATCGGACGCGTCGCGGGATAAGGGGTTGTCACTGGTAGTCGCCCCAAGCGCGTCCGATGCTTGGACCATTCCGAGGCGGACCCGAAGCCTCTTCCGTCTAGCCGTTGGGTCCTTCTCGCCGCATCCTTCGCCTCGCACCCCGATTGCTATGCGGTGAGGCTCCTCGGCCGCCTCGGAACTATCTGTGTATCGGACGCGTCGCGGGATAAGGGGTTGTCACTGGTAGTCGCCCCAAGCGCGTCCGATGCTTGGACCATTCCGAGGCGGACCCGAAGCCTCTTCCGTCTAGCCGTTGGGTCCTTCTCGCCGCATCCCTCGCCTCGCACCCCGATTGCTATGCGGTGAGGCTCCTCGGCCGCCTTGGAACTATCTGTGTATCGGACGCGTCGCGGGATAAGGGGTTGTCACTGGTAGTCGCCCCAAGCGCGTCCGATGCTTGGACCATTCCGAGGCGGACCCGAAGCCTCTTCCGTCTAGCCGTTGGGTCCTTCTCGCCGCATCCCTCGCCTCGCACCCCGATTGCTATGCGGTGAGGCTCCTCGGCCGCCTTGGAACTATCTGTGTATCGGACGCGTCGCGGGATAAGGGGTTGTCACTGGTAGTCGCCCCAAGCGCGTCCGATGCTTGGACCATTCCGAGGCGGACCCGAAGCCTCTTCCGTCTAGCCGTTGGGTCCTTCTCGCCGCATCCCTCGCCTCGCACCCCGATTGCTATGCGGTGAGGCTCCTCGGCCGCCTTGGAACTATCTGTGTATCGGACGCGTCGCGGGATAAGGGGTTGTCACTGGTAGTCGCCCCAAGCGCGTCCGATGCTTGGACCATTCCGAGGCGGCCCCGAAGCCTCTTCCGTCTAGCCGTTGGGTCCTTCTCGCCGCATCCCTCGCCTCGCACCCCGATTGCTATGCGGTGAGGCTCCTCGGCCGCCTTGGAACTATCTGTGTATCGGACGCGTCGCGGGATAAGGGGTTGTCACTGGTAGTCGCCCCAAGCGCGTCCGATGCTTGGACCATTCCGAGGCGGCCCCGAAGCCTCTTCCGTGTAGCCGTTGGGTCCTTCTCGCCGCATCCCTCGCCTCGCACCCCGATTGCTATGCGGTGAGGCTCCTCGGCCGCCTTGGAACTATCTGTGTATCGGACGCGTCGCGGGATAAGGGGTTGTCACTGGTAGTCGCCCCAAGCGCGTCCGATGCTTGGACCATTCCGAGGCGGACCTGAAGCCTCTTCCCTCTAGCCGTTGGGGCTTTCTCGCCGCATCCCTCGCCTCGCACCCTGATTGCTATGCTGTGAGGCTCCTCGGCCGCCTTGGAACTATCTGTGTATCGGACGCATCGCGGGATAAGGGGTTGGCAGTGGTAGTCGCCCCAAGCGCATCCGATGCTTGGACCATTCCGAGGCGGCCCTGCAGCCTCTTCCGTCTAGCCGTTGGGGCCATCTCGCCGCATCCCCCACCTCGCACCACGATTGCTATGCGGTGAGGCTCCTTGGCCGCCTCGGAACTATCTGTGTATCGGACGCATCGCGGGATAAGGGGTTGTCACTGGTAGTCGCCCCAAGCGCGTCCGATGCTTGGACTATTCCGAGGCGGCCCTGCAGCCTCTTCCGTCTAGCCGTTGGGGCCATCTCGCTGCATCCCCCACCTCCTCGGCCGCCTCGGAACTATCTGTGTATCGGACGCATCGCGGGATAAGGGGTTGGCAGTGGTAGTCGCCCCAAGCGCGTCCGATGCTTGGACTATTCCGAGGCAGCCCTGCAGCCTCTTCCGTCTAGCCTTTGGGGCCATCTCGCCGCATCCCTCGCCTCGCACCCCGATTGCTATGCGGTGAGGCTCCTCGGCCGCCTGGGAACTATCTTCGTATCGGACGCATCGCGGGATAAGGGGTTGTCACTGGTAGTCGCCCCAAGCGCGTCCGATGCTTGGACTATTCCGAGGCGGCCCTGTGGCCTCTTCCGTCTAGCCGTTGGGGCCATCTCGCCGCATCCCCCACCTCGCACCCCGATTGCTATGCGGTGAGGCTCTTCGGCCGCCTTGGAACTATCTTCGTATCGGACGCATCGCGGGATAAGGGGTTGTCACTGGTAGTGGCCCCAAGCGCGTCCGATGCTTGGACTATTCCGAGGCGGCCCTGCAGCCTCTTCCGTCTAGCCGTTGGGGCCATCTCGCCGCATCCCCCACCTCGCACCCCGATTGCTATGCGGTGAGGCTCCTCGGCCGCCTTGGAACTATCTTCGTATCGGACGCATCGCGGGATAAGGGGTTGTCACTGGTAGTCGCCCCAAGCGCGTCCGATGCTTGGACTATTCCGACGCGGCCCTGTGGCCTCTTCCGTCTAGCCGTTGGGGCCATCTCGCCGCATCCCCCACCTCGCACCCCGATTGCTATGCGGTGAGGCTCCTCGGCCGCCTTGGAACCATCTTCGTATCGGACGCATCGCGGGATAGGGGGCTGTCACTGGTAGTCGCCCCAAGCGTGTCCGATGCTTGGACCATTCCTAGGCGGCCCTGAAGCCTCTTCCGTCTAGCCGTTGGGGCCTTCCCGCCCCATCCCT